>NC_037669.1:51117021-51361433 GCF_003255815.1 Theropithecus gelada
TAGTGGCAGCACCGAAAGATGGATTGGGAGGGTTTCCTCTCCCTAGAATGCCCTTGCCACACCCCCCCAACCAGACACACAAATAGAACCTCAGCTCTGGCTGCTCGCTCACCGCTCACCAGCAGGAGGTTGAAGGCAGTTGTCCCCATACCCCTCCTCTAAGGAACACATTCACTCTTGAAGATGAAGAACCAGAACTTGCCTACAATGAAGGAAACTTCTAGACCAGGTGGTTTATCCCTGAGTTTTTTTTTTTTTTTTTTTTTTTTTTTTGAGACAGAGTCTCACTGTGTCTCCCAGGCTGGAGTGCAGTGGCGTGATCTCGGCTCACTGCAAGCTCCGCCTCCCGGGTTCACGCCATTCTCCCGCCTCAGCCTCCCAAGTAGCTGGGACTACAGGCGCCCGCCACCGTGCCCGGCTAATTTTTTGTATTTTTAGTAGAGATGGGGTTTCACCATGTTAGCCAGGATAGTCTCGATCTCCTGACCTCGTGATCCACCCGCCTCGGCCTCCCAAAGTGCTGGGATTACAGGCTTGAGCCACCGCGCCCGGCCATCCCTGAGTTTTATGGATGTGGAAACCAAGGCTCGAGGGCTACAAGGGAATCTGCCAGGGCCACATGGAGGTGGAGCTGAGACCCAAAGTCCTGGCTGACTCACCTGGGCAGGGACAGCTTCACATCCAGGGTGGGCAGGTTTAAAGATCCAGACCCACTGGCCTGTCCGCGGGCCCCAGAGCCTCTGAGGAGAGGTGCTAGCTGACTGCATACTTTCGCATCTCTGTTGACTTTGGAGAGTGGAGGTGCCCCCAGCTCAAGAGCCTCGATGGGTCCCCATCTCCACCGTGTGGTCAGTGGGCCTTGCTGGCTTCCTCTGCCCTCTGCTAGCCAGCCTGCCACCTCTGCGCCCCCTCCCAGATGAGCTGCGGTCTGACCGGGCTCCTCTTTGTCCCCCTTCAGGGGGGGTCATTCTCACACTGTGCCCCTTCCCTGGCCTCCCAGCAGCCCTCTCAGTGCCCAGCCTCTCTCCTCAATGGCACCTCTTTGGGTCTCTAATTTCCCAGGGTTCTACTTGCTGGTCCCTCTGGCTTCACAGCCTGAGCTGCTCCCCATAGCCCACTGCCTCCATCTGACACCATGCCAGAGGGCAGGGCAGAGCTCTCCTTCCTCTGTCCCCACCGAGCCTAGCAGCAGTCAGCCATGACACTTCCTGAGCACAGACGAAATGCCAAGAGGCCTGTGCTGAGCCCGCTCCAGGCACCACATACTTTAATCCACTCTGAGGCTCAGAGAAGCTAAGTGACTTGCCCAAGGTCACACAGCAGGTAAGAAACAGAGCAGGGAGTCCAAGAAGGTCAGACGAGTTGGGAGTCACAAACGGATGCAGCTTAGGGGCCAGTCGGAGCACATTAATGAGGGCCCCGGCTCCAAAGGGGTGTGGTGGGGGAGGACATGTCCTCCTCCTTAGTGAGGCGTTGCCCCCAGCTCCATCTGGAGGTTAGCAGCTTGGGAACACCAGTACGATCAAAGTTTCTGATCCTTCAAGAGAAGGTGGAAACCCAAATTTGTATAGGAAACCTCCTACATTTGAACGTCAACACCTGCCCTGATGTTTTATGTAACACAAGACAAGGAAGATACATCTGCAGGCCTGACCCAAGCACCGGGGCTGCCAGTATGGGGCTTGGGGTTCTTTCCAAATAACAGTTTCAGAGCACGAGTGTACAGCCCCTTTCTACAGACAAGGAAACTGAGGCCCAGAGATGGGGAAGGTGGCTGTGGTTACATGGGGCTCAGTGCAAAGCCCAGCCAGCCCGTCCTTCAGCAAAAAGGATGAAAAACAGCAAACCAATGCTGCCCGGCTCCCATCCCTGTGTGCACAGGACCTGGAGCCATTTCGGGCAGAGACTAGGGACAGGGCTAGAGAGCTCTCTGTGTGGTTAGGAGGCGGACCTAATGTCTCTGGGCCTCAATTAACCCACCTGCAAAATAGGGAAAGAAAAAATATGAATTCTTCCCTTCGTTTCTGACTTTGTGAAGATGATAAAGGAATCATGGGTAGAAGAAACACATAAGTAAACCTAAAATCAGGAGAGGTGACAGATTCCTCTGTGTCCTGATCAGAGCTTCCTAGACTAAGAAATTAGAACAGGTTTCTGGGTGTCCCAGCCCTTGGCATTTAAAACAGACCATGGAGGTAAATCTTGTCCTCCTCTCAGGGGCTGGGAGCTAGGACCACATTTCATAGATGAGAAGATGGAAGCTTGGCAAGGTTTGGTGCATGTCCATAGACCCAGGACCCGAGGCTTCTCTGGCTGACCAGGGGACGGACCCCTGGGCTCAGCAGGCTGTCACCCCAGTATGGCTGCACTCACTGCTCCCTTTGAAGTTCAAAGAATGGGCCTCACCCCTCCAAAGCAGGCAGTAAATCAGGCAGGAGAAAGGAAACTGTCCGTCCCGGCTGAGTTATGGCAGCCACGTCGAGACAGCCCCCACCCTCCGGGACCGCCGGCCCCACCCTTACCTGCCCCCGCCCACCCTCTCCTGCCCCCTCTGCCCTGGCCCATCTCCCCTACCCCCACCTCTGGCTCCCAGGGTGTCTGGCTGCAGACTTCTGCAGGACTCTCCCTCCAACCCCATCTACCTCTAAGGCAGTCTGGAGGCCCTTCCATGCCTTCTCTATCAAAGAGTGGTTTGGCCCGTGCTTGCATACCTCCTGTGATGGGAAGCTCTCTCTCATGCCCAGTCAGCTTTGACCTGGACAAAGCTCTCCCTTCCGTGGGTTTGGAGCGGCTCCCCAGTGCTCTCCCATCTCGCTCCCATGGGCCGGCCCTACACTCTCAGTCACAGGCCCCTCTCCTCCCCCAGCCCGATATAGCCCTGCAGAGATGGGGGGACAACCACTGCAGTCACCACAGGTGGCTCTCAGTGTCCCAGGCTACCCAGGGAGGCAGACAGAGCCCTGCCACAGGGGGCCTGAGGGTTCTGGTGGAAACTCTAGAGTGAGGGTGCATGTGAATGATTCGCACTTGGAATTGTGTGAACTCGTGGGTTAAATGCACGGGTCGGGGCAGCGGGGTGTGCACCTGCGGGAGCTCAGCCAGTGTGCGGCTGTGTGTGACCCCAGCCTCTAAGGACGTGGCCATGAGGTAGTGCATCAGTGAGTGTGCGTGCACATGAGCGTGACTACAGTGTGTGCAGAGGGGGCCGGTGGGGCAACAGGGGGAGCCCAGGGTGCAGCACAGTGAGGAAGTGTGAGTGTGGGAGGCTGTGAGCCTCTGAGCATGTGTGAGAACACGGGAATGTGTAAGAATGTGTGTGTGAGTGTAAGTATATGAGAGCTGTGTGGGTGCGAGGATGTGTGTGTGAGAGTTGTGAGAGAATGTGGGATGAGAGTTGTGACAGTGTTGGTGAAAGTGTGTGTGTGTGGGAGTGTGCGTCTGTGTGTGTGAGAGTTGTGTGGGTGTATGTGCCTGTGTATGAGGATTGTGAGAATGTGGGTGTGAGAGTGGTGAGTGTGGGTGTGGGAATGTGTGTGTGAGAGAGTGTGTGAGAATTGTGTGGGTGTGAGGGTTGTGAGACTCTGGATGTGAGTTGTGAGTGTGTGTGGGATGTGAGTGTGTGTGTGAGCATGTGAGAGTTGTGTGGGTGTGAGGGTTGTGTGTGTGAGTTGTGTGGGGTGTGTGTGTGTGTGAGAGAGTGTGTGAGAGAGTGTGTGAGAGTTATGTGGGTGTGAGGGTTGTGTGTGTGTGTGAGGGTTGTGTGGGGGGTGTGTGTGAGAGAGTGTGTGTGAGTTGTGTGGGTGTGAGGGTTGTGAGATGAACTCTGGATATGAGTTGTGTGTGGGGGTGTGAGTGTGTGAGTGTGTGTGTGAGGGTGTGAGAATTGTGTCGGTGTGAGGGTTGTGAGATGGACTCCGGATGTGAGTTGTGTGTGTGTGGGTGTGAGTTGTGTGGATGTGACTGTGTGCCTGTGTGTGAGTGTTATGAGAGAGAACGTGGGTATGCGTTGCAAGTATGTCTTGTGGGTGAGTGTGTGTGACAAGGAGGTTGGCGGCTGAGGTGGCGGGTGGGCTGCCTGCCCCAGCCCGGTGGGACAGCCTGGTGGGACAGCCCTGGGCCAGTGGCAGGAACAGTGCTGGGCTCCTACCTGGATGCGATCTGAGGAGAGGTCGAGGGGGAGAGGTGAGGCACTGGTTGTGAGCCTCAGGCTACTCGGTTGGGGGTGCTCAGCCACTCCAGGGCGCTCCTCTCCTACTCAGGGCCTCCTGAGGCAGACGGAGGGGGCTGGTTCCTGACTCACCCAGGATCCCTGGGTTCCTGGGCCGGGGTGGCAGCCGAGGGGGCAGGTATGGTTCCTTCTTTGAGGGCTGACTGCAGGCCCTGAACAGGTGCTGCCCCAGAACCCACCTCTGGAGAGAGGCTAGCGCCTTCCTTCCAGGCTGCCATGAAGGCCCAGTGCCTTCCTGCTGTAGTCCGGGTCCAGGGTCGCCCTTCTCCCTGTGGGGCAGACCCAGGGGACAGTCCCGGGAGGCCCTGCTGCCTCTAGACCCTCACCTGCTCTGCTGCAAGTCAGCCAGGGCCCCGAGCCAGATGCCTGGGCGCCGTCCTGACCAGCCACTCTCTGGCCCCACATCCAACCCATGGCCAAACCCCTAGGTTCTTCTCCATCTCTCAGCGACCCATCCCCAGCTCTTGGTCTCCACCACAACCATCCGGCCAAGCCACCACCACCTCCCACCCGAACCACACAGCAGTTCCTTCCATGACACATTCCTGGAGACACATGCATGTGGCTGTCCACAGATGTGCACATGTGCACATGAAGGCGCCCACATACACACGCGCACACACACACACACGGACACATGCATGCACACACATGCACACACGGACACGCACATACATGCACACACATGCATGCACACATGCACATATACACATGCACACACACATACACGGACATGCACATACATGCGCACACATGCGTGCACACACACACATGCACACACACACGGGCCTGAAAGAGGAATTAAGCAATGCCACAAAGCTCAGAGCAGGGAAGGTATTTTCCGCGTAGAGTCCCCAGAAGAGGAAGAGAACGCCTGGCTAGAGTGTCTTTCCTCATGAGAACGCTGTGAGGCTGCAACACTCACCTCTGCTTTACAGACGAGACGGACGCTCCAAGCAGGAAGCAGCTCCCCCAGGCTGCACACTCCAGGGCCTGGGGTGTGGCTGTGACACTGCCCAGCAATCCACATCTGGCTTCTGCCCTCCTGGCGTCCAGGGCCTATGGGGGTGATGCACAATGCCTTGATGCCACTTCCAGCCAAAGGTGTGGGGGCTCAGAAGTTCAGCTAGGGGTGGACAGGCTTCTGGAAAGAGGTGTCCGTGAGCTGGCCCTTGTGTCCAGCCACAGCCCTGACCCCTGGGCACACGCAGTCCACCCAACCCACTTGCCCCTTACACCAACAACTCACAAGACCAAACCGACCCTTCCCCAGCACCTCTGGGGGCAGTAAGGGTTCCCGCGCCCTCTGGCTTCAGGCTGAATGCGGCCAGGGAGCACAGGAGAAGGGAGGCCGGAACTTGTCCCAAGGGCCCTGTCTCGCGGCCCTCTTCTCTGTTCCTGTCTTCCTCTCTCCTGGCTCCTCAGGCCCAGGAGGACTACCCTTGTGGCCACCAGCCCTGACGTCCTGCACAATGGGCTCTAGACACTGTGCCCTTTTCTCTGGAAATAGTCCCTTGATTGAGTATCTCCCCTCCCCACCCCGGCCTGTGCCCTTCCAGTTCAAGTGGGCCTCTGTTTCCCGCTGTGGTCCTGCACCCACTCCCAGGCCTTCTGCAAGTCACTCACACGCTCCCCTTCCTAGGAGGGCTCCTCTCTGGCCTTGCTCGGGCCAGGTTCTGTGTCCCCACTAAGCTACCACAGGCCGGGGGTGGGGGTTACTATTTGGCCACAGTCTGCACAAGGCCCGGGGTCAAGGGAGGAGCCAGCAGCCCACGCAGGCCACTGTGGCAGGAATGGACTCCATGCAGACAAGTTCCCCCTCCCTCCCTCCTGAGCTTAGCCTCGGTGTGCTGGGTCTGGGGCGTTCATGGCACATCCCAGAGAAGATGCAAAGAAGCCACTGGACACAGAGGCCTGGGGTTCAGGACAGAGGTCTGGGCAGCAGGCAGAGCTCCAAGGGTCTCCAGGGTGTGGGAGATTCTAGAAATAGTTCCTTGACGTAACTACCCAAATCTGTGTGCCTCTCTCACTGCCCCCTGCTCCCAGCAAGTGGAAGCTTTGTGCAGGCAAAGTCTGAGAGTCACTTGCTACCTTTAGACATAGAGCAGCAGGCTGCAGTGCCACACACAGTAGGTGCTCAGTAAAGAGATCCTCACTCAAAGCACAGAAACACAATATCTGAGCCCAAGGGTTTTTGGAGATCAAAGACTCCCAGAGGAAGCTGAAAACTCAGAGGTCCACAGGGGCCCAACAGTTGCCATAAATGAAGGGAATGGGCCAGTGTGGGTCATGGGGAGCTGGAGAGCCCCTGTTCTGGATGCAGGGACTCCACTGCCAAGAGCCTCTGACCGTGGACCTGCAGGGGTGTGGGCCCAAGGTGCACAACGGGCTCACATCAATGGCTTCTCCCCTCATCTAAGGCTGTCTTTCTATTGAAAACAAATTGGAGTCTCCAAGAATCTTAGTGGCCCAGCTATGCACAGCACTAGGACAGAAGTCTAGCCCAGGTCCCCAAGGAGCATGGGAGTGGCCGGGCTGGTGAAAGCAGCAGGTGCTGTTGGTGCTAAGCCCAGATCTCCCTTGTCAGGAGGTGCACCCATCCCTCAGCCATTGCCAAGGTCTCCATCATTGACTCACAGCCACGCTTTACTGGAGAAGCACCCACAAGCGCCCAGAAATACCAAAAAGGTTTATGTATCATCCCACCCGCACCCCCAGGGCTGCCTGTAGCTGTTACAAGATCCTGTAGGACTGGGCTTCAGCTCCACTGTGCCCTTTACTCCCCAGCACTCCCTATGGGGTCAGGTTGAGTCTAGACTTCTCCTGCACCCTCATGCTTGCTTGGTGTCATCCCCCACCTCACCTGCTTCTCTCCATCAGTAACCACAGGCACCCAACCCCTGTCTCAGGCTCTGCTCCTAGGGAAGCAACCTGAGCAGCAAGGGTGGCAGCGCGAAGACTGGGTGGGCACGGCGAAGGCCTGAGCACACCTGAAGGTGAGAGGAGGGAGACAGATGCGGTGTGCAGAGAAGGAAGCTGCTGGGGAGAGGGGTCCCCATGCAGCGGCGACCAGCAATCTCCAGGGGAAGTGTCCAAAGACACCAAGTGGATTGATAGTCATTGTCAATGTGGAGGAAAACCAGGGAACCGTCGTTATCACCATCTTGCCTAAGGAATTCCGCAGTCAGCCAGTCAAAACAACTCATTGAGGGCCTGCTGGGTGCTGCGGCTGTGGGGGACACATACAGGTGGGTGAAGCCACAGCCTCTTCGGCCTCATGGAGGTGCCTGCCTGCTTCTATCCTTCCTTTTGCCCACCTGTCCTTTCTCTCCAGATCTCATTTCAGCCCTTACATTCTTCCACATTCTGTTTATAATAGATTTCATGTGTGCAGAACAGCTAAAGTTTCTCGAAACTCTAAGAGAGGAATCAAAGGAAAGCAGCTCTGGAAAAGCCCCAGAGAAGGAGATACTGAGTCAGAATGCAAATCCCAGAGGGCTTCAGAGAGAAGGAGACCCCCTGAGTTGCCCTGAGGGAGGAGCATATGAAGGGTGAAGCAAGATTTGATCTGGATAAGGGGAAGTCTGTGATTTTTTAGCTGGCAGCATCTAATCTCTCTCTTCAAGCCCCCAGATGTTTCTCAGAATCTCCCCTTTGCCATTCTAGGGGCCCTCTTGGCAGAAAGAGGCGCTCCCACCATGGAAGTTCAAGGCTCCAACTCCCTGCCCCCTGCCCTGTGGCAGCTCCAGGTGGGCATGGATATGGGCTGAGCTGGTCAGATGTCCAGCCCAGGACTCTATGTCTTGAGAGAGCCACCCACAGGCTGCAGAAGACTGAGGAAGGCTGAAGGAAGGCCACATGGTCCCTGCCAGCTCCCTAGAGAGCCCTTCAGACTGGCCCCTTTTTGTAAACATAATGCCAGATTCGGTGGTGGTTGAGCCCCTCACTTTTCTGTCCCTTTGCTCTCTGTAGGCACGTATCTGTGAATTACACATAGTATTATTTTGACTGATTTTGCATTTTATACAGAATTATCAATGGCAAGTATCCTTCTCGCACTGTGCTTAGTCTGGCTCAGTGTTGTATTTTTTGAGATTTATCTATGCCGACCTTGGTAGCTCAAGCTCATTCATTTTAATAGCTGTATAGTTATTCCAAAGTATGACTACCACAGAACTGCCCAGATGAGCCACAGATTTAAGCGCAATAACAAAAGCTTACATTTTAAGCAAGCAAGTTTTGGGTTGTTTTGTCATGTAGCAATAGCTAACTAATGCAGACAACATGTGTCTTCGGATTTAGCCACTACAGACAGAGAAAGCAGGCTAACGTGTCTCTTGGTGCCCACACATGTGAGCAATTCTTAGAAGTGCACGCAGAGTTGGTGTCACAGGTGGGGAGAGTTTGTCCATCATCAGCTAATCTGGATCTTCTGGCCGCTTTCTGAACTGACCCCAGTGATTCTGTGCCCTCCCACTATCTCTTCAATGAATTCCCATTTCCCCTAGACAATGAGAGGAACCAACCAGCAGACCTGAACTTGTAAACAATAATCAATGGTTATTTTCTAACTTCGTTTTTAATTATTATTACTGATTTGGGGGATGTTTTGTTACATGGCAATTGCTGATACAGCTACCTAAATCCAGCTGCAATTGAAAAGCACCCATCAGCCAGGCGCAGTGGTTCATGCCTGTAATCCCAGCACTTTGGGAGGCCAAGGCAGGCGGATCACCTGAGGTAAGCAATTTGAGACCAGCCAGGCCAACATGGCAAAACCCCATCTCTACTAAAAATACAAAAAAAAAATAGCCAGGCTTGATGGCAGGCACCTGTAATCCCACCTACTCAGGAGGCTGCGGTAAGAGAATTGCTTGGACCTGGGAGGCAGAGGTTGCAGTGAGCTGAGATCATGCCACTGCACTCCAACCTGGGCTACAGAGCAGGACTCCGTCTCAAAAAAAAAATAAATAAATAAATAAAAATAAAAAATAAAAATCCGTCCAGCTTCTTAGATCCAAGTTCTTTAAAATCAAGAGAAGGAATTCCCAAGCAGTCACACTCACACCGGCTGGTTGGAGCATCCTCATGCAAAAAAGTGACTATCAGAGCTCTTTAACCCCTCTAAACTGGGGCTCAGAATAACTGGTCCCATTGCTCCTGCTGGAATATCATGCAAAGTAGGGCAGCTCCCCTCCCATCTCTGAGTCTCAGTATTCCTTGTTGTCTGTAAAAAAGGGCACTAATTTCTGACTCACAGGCATATTGTGAAAATGGAGTAAAATGGTGAGATCTAGCACAGTTGCTCTATTTCAGTTCCTCTCCCCCTGATGGACTGAGTAAACTGGGGTACATCTCTGTCACTTTTTGGACTTCTTCATCTACAGTTTAGGAATAATCACTACTATCTCAGGAGAATTTGTGGAATAGATGACAGAATGGATGTCAGATATTACATCAGGAAGGATGCCTTTTGTGACAAGTCACAGAAGACCCATTTTAACTAGTCCAAACTATAAGGGGAATTTATTAGATCACATAACAGAATATTCCAAAAGTTGACGGTTTCAGGCATGGTTTGATCAAGGCTCCAACTTTGTCTCTCTACAACTCTTTCTCCTCTACAGCCCTTTGGATGTTGGCTGTGCCTCAGGGTGACTGTCCTCATGCAGTGATTGACTTGGGCACTCACTATGGCTCCATCACTCTGACAATAGAAATGAGACTGTGCCTCCTGGTTCAGGCTAAGCAGTGCTCATGGTAGAACTAATGTAAAGACAGTCACCTTCAACATGTCATGATCACTGCATAGTGGGGTAAGGAGAGGATTGGGTGTGAAGAGGCCACACTAGGACCCTGACAGGTGTCCAGCCCTATGACAGACATATGGGTTAAGGTACCACCTCCTCTATCACTGGCATGTCCCTACCTGGGCCTCAGTTTCCCCTCCAGTAATATAAGGGGGCTGCCTGGATGTTGCCTCTTGATTTCCACCCTGCCCAACTCCCAGAGCCCAGGCCTTGATGGACTAGTCTGAGTCTTAAGTCGGAAGGTAGGGCCCACTACCTGCCACTTGGGTGGAGTGGGCTCCATGGGCAAATGCGTCTGAACAGAACAAATTGCTAGGGCATTGTTTCTCATTCTTTCTCAGGGTGAATGATTTCCAGCAGCCGACTGGGTGGGTGAATGATTTCCCAACCCTGCCAAGCCCTTTCCAAGACCATAATTGCATTTCTCGTGACAGGTTCCCAGTCGGGTCTCCCCCTCCAGGGCCAAGGTGTGGCAAATTCATAAAGCCATCTATCTGTCTGCTGACGGCCACCTTCTGCCCGCAGCCTGGGGTCTGGACCCTTGGGCTACAACTGAAGAACTGAGAGTTCCAATACTGGCTCTCACACTGCATCATCCAACATAGGGTCGCTAGCCGCATGTGGCTGTTTTAAAACCCAGTCCTCAGTTGCACTAGCCACATTCCGCGTGCTCAGTGGCCATATGGCTAGTCTACCATATCAAACAGCGCAGCACGGAACATTTTCATCGCTGCAGAAGGTTCTATTGGCCAACTTGTCTCCAGCAGAAATTCGGTGGGAGACCCCAGGCAGTCCCCTCTCCCTTCTGACCCCCGATGAATGTTTCCATCCTTTCCAGCTCTGACCCTCAGTTTCCTCCTCTATAAAATGGGGGCGACAGTGCTAAGGGATATGTTTGTGAGATAAGGGCTGTGAAATGCTGAGCCCTGGGTTCAGGCTCGGGCCACGCCAGGGGAGGGGGAAGATGTCACAGGGGAAGGGCCTTTGAGCAGGCTTCACACAGGGAACTTGCTTGGTGTCCAATGCAACAGTCACTCCTTCTTCCTGTGGGGCTAAAATGCATAGTCCTAGGGAGTAAATGATGACTGCCCGTGCCAATCATGATGCCCATAATCATTTGTCTGCAATGGGGCAAGGGGTGACCATGTGACATCAGGGGAAGTCTGCTGGAGGCTTCTGGGAAAACATGTCCTCCCTGATAACAGAGAAGCACATCCAAAGAAGGCCCCTTTGTAACCTGCACTCCCACTTCCTGCTTTGGCTCTATAATGCCTGATGCTTTTGCAGCCATTCTGGGGCCACGAAGCACCATCCAGAAGGGGAAAGTGAGCACGCTGGGGAAGCTGCATGGGAGGACGGCGAAGGCTGGTCCCTGATGTCTTTGTCTGCCCCCTCACCTCCTGGCTACTTTAAGATAAAAATGAGTGTCCTTGGTGGATGGATTATTGCAGCCAAAAGCATCCTTAGTAATCCTCTTTCAAGGGTGAGTCAGTTTGCCAGGTGAGCAAGATGCAAAAGAACATTCCAGGCCAAGAGAGCAGTGTGCTGAGGACACAGGGGTGGGGGTCAAGTGCTGCGTCCTAGGAATGGAGAGTGGTAGGTGAGTGCGGTTGTGGGTAGAGCTGGAGTTGGGTGAGGGCAGCTCAGTGCCAAATGACAGAGTTCAGACTTGCATTTGCAGGCTGGTGGTGGAGTGGGGAACACCGGAAGGCTTTAAGGGATGGTGCTGAGTTACAGGGTGAACAATGGGTCAGGACAGGTTGGCAGGGGGAGACTGGAGGCAGGGAGGCCAGGGAGGAGGCGGGGGTGCTGATTGTGTGAGGCCAGAGTGGGAAGGAGGTGAGGGAATTGGGAGGGAGGGAGAGGGGAGGAGCAGACAGGTGTTGGTGACTGAGCTACTGAGGTGATGAGGGGAAGAGGAGCTGAGGATGGAGAAGGAACCAAGGACAGGGCCCTGAGGATGTGGACACTGATGGAGACTTGGGGAGCAGAGGGAGCAGTCAGAGAAAGCCAGGAGACGAATGCAGAGAGGGTTTCCAGAAGGAGGGCTGGGTACCTGCGTGGAATACCGCTGAGCCCTGGGTGCTGTCTTCACAATGCATCCAGAGCTGCCCTCACTAGCGCCACCTCCCACCTCCCACCTGAGTCCACACCACCAGCCTCTCAAGCAGCTACAGCCTCCTGCTTCCTCCCTCACTCCTTGCACTCAGTCCTCCCACAGCAACCAGAGGGAGCCTAGCAAAACCTAAGCCAGTCACACTCCTCCTCCGCTCCACAACCCACAACCCCCATGACTCCCACCTCCCTCAGAGTAAGCACCAAAGTCCTCACCGCCACCTTCAATAGCCTGAAGACCTGCCACCTCCCACCCCACCTCCCCAGTCTCATATTCCCCTACTCTCTCCCTACGGTGTTTCAGCCACGCTGGCCTCCCCACTGTTCTGTAAATAAGCCAAGCATATTTGCACCTGCGGGACTTTGCGCTGACAGTGGGCACCACCTGGAACTGCTTCTTCAAGATTTTGCAAAGCTCCATCCCAACAATGAGCAGAAAACACAGGTCTTCCCTAGCTACCTCATACAGCACCCTGCCTCCCCACAGCACCCTGCATCCTCTGCCCTGAGTTATTTCTCTCCATAGCGTAAATACTGGGCGATTTAGCAGCTCGAAGCAGCTCCCTGTGTCTTTTCTGTTCGTTGTGGTGTCCCATGCCTAGAAGACGCCTGGCCTATAGTAAGTGGTCAGTGAAATTGGTAGAATGAATGAATGAACGAGGTTCAAGTAGGATAATGACTGCAAATAGTCCTCTGAGTTTGGTGATGAATCCAGAAAGTGGGAGGACTATCCAGCAAGTGTAGAGGACTCATTTAGCAAGTTTGGTGGTGAATGGGAGAAAGAAACAGGACGGGGAAAGGAAGTGAGGGAGGGCTTTATTTTTCTGATGCATGTTGTTTACACATGTTTAAAGGCTGAGTGAAGAAGCCAGTAGAGAGAGAGAGTTCAAGACCCAGGAGAGGGGTGACTGACAAAGCTGGCCAGGGGAGGTGGGAGGGAGACAGACCCAGAGCCTTGGACGGGGGCTGCATGCCTTTGGCGGGGATAGGAAGCGGGGTGTAGAAGGAGGCCCAGTTTGATAATGTACCTCTGAAAGTGGTCCCTGCAGTGGGCAGGGCACATAGAGGATGCACAATGACAAAAGTAATTCAAAGTAGTTTGGTTTATCCAAAGGTGGTTTTGACGGGCCGCTCACATTCCACATAAACAGAAGAGTCAACAATAGCACCTAACAAACCAAACATTGATCAGGGGCCCACTCTCTGCCGGGTACTAGGCCCAGGCACGGGGCAAAATTCTGTTTGTGATGTAGCCCAACTAAGTAACAGGAAAAATGGAAACTCTGAAACTCTATTTTCAACACCATCTCTTTTTTTTTTTTTTTTTTTTTTTTTTTTTTTTTTTTTTTTGAGACAGAGTCTCGCTCTGTCACCCAGGCTGGAGTGCAATGGTGCGGTCACTCACCGCAACCTCAGCCTCCTGGGTTCAAGCGATTCTCCTGCCTCAGCCTCCTGAGTAGCTAGGATTACAGGTGCACACCACTGAGCCCTGCTAACTTTTGTATTTTTAGTAGAGGTGAGGTTTCACCATGTTGAACAGGCTGGTCTTGAACTCCTGATCTCAGGTGATACGCCCGCCTCAGCCTCCCAAAGTTCTGGGATTACAGGCATGAGCCACTGTGCCGGGCCCAATGCCTCCTTTTTAGGGATGATGAGAATGAAATCCATGCTGGCCTTTCCTCCTTTACTTGGCCACTAGGATGCTCAAAGCCAAATTTGCAGGTCAGCTTGTAAAGCGGTGTAGAATTCTGTGACCCAGGTGGGTGCATTCCTACTGCCTTCCCAGACTTGATTTCTAGTTAGATTTTTATTTTGCCTTTCCCTGAAGTTTTTGTTTGCCATTGCATGTCTGTGGGGCTGCATAGCATAGAAAACCTAAACAACAGTGGCTTAAAACATGATAGAACTAGAAGCCAGGAGGTATACAGAGCAGACCTAGACACTTACTCTACACTATTCCCAAGTACTTGGGCTGCATTCCACCCTACTCTACCTTATTTCAGGCGTGCCCCTTTCTCATGCTCATAAGGCAGCTACAGAGTTCCAGCCACCACATCCACATCCCAGGCAGAAAGGGAAATAATTGCCAGGGAACAAACAACAAAATGAGTTTCCCAGAAGCCTCTCCCAACAACATCTGCTTAGAATTCATTGGCTACAACTGTGTCCCATGTCCACTTGTAGCTGCAAGGGAGGCTGAGAAATGTTTTCTTTACCTGGGCATTGGGCAGCTCTGAACAAAATTGAAGTCCTATTACTGAGAAGAAGGGGAGATGAGTATTGGTTAGCTAAATAGCAATGTCTACCATGGTCACCTATATTTTTCTTTTTCGTCCTTTATAGAATAAAGAAACACACAAACGTTGGAATGAGCACTTAAGCCCTACAGTTTTCAGGGCAGCTATAAACTCAGTCTGTCTTGTTTGTGGCTCTGTCTTCAGTTTCTGGAGCAGGATCCGGCACATACAGCTGGCACTCAACAAATAATTGTTGACTTGAAAAGGAACCGAGCACCTCTTGTGTGGAGAAGAGTGTCATTATCCCCATTTTATAGGAGAGAAAGCGGCCTCTTCTCCAAACCTCAAAAAACATCAGTCCACAGAGTCATCGGGCTTAAGGTTGTTATTTCACAGAGGAGGAGATGTGGCCCAGAAATGTTAAATGACTTGCCCAAGATCACACAGCAAATTCATGGCAAAGGCTAGAACCTAGGTCTTCTGAGTTTTCTTTCAGATTAAACCTGGTCCAGACAGAACTCAGCCTGAAGGTTGTCTAAGGCAGGGTTTCTACAGTCCCCAGGACACCAGAATTCCAGTATCCACAGTGAACTTAGACATGGGGCTCCATGAGGTGGGAGACTGGAGGCATCTTTGACTCATACAGCTGCCACAATGCCAAAGGAATGGTGAAAATAATTTAAAAATCACTTTCGATCAAATTCAGGGTGAAACTGGTAAACAATGAACTTGAGGCAGAGAGGGGGGTTGTTTTCCACTAAAAGTCCATTTCCTTAGGTCAAAAACATTTTTGGCAGGATGGTTTTCCAGTAGACCATGAAGACCTGAACATGCCCAAAATATGTAATCCCTTAATAAGTGCCAGAGAAATCCCACGTTGGCATCCTGACAAGTTGCCACCCAAATCACAATACAGTTTCAGCCCCCAGAGAGGAATCAAAGTCCCCCTTATTAAAATGCATTATTTATGGCTTCCAGAAAGTCTTCCAGACCCCTGACAGCTTAGGAATGAGCTCAGAAATTAACTCTTTGATATTATCAGGGTCAATCCATCTCTCTGGATTCTTTGCACCGTGTTCTTTTTTTTTTTTTCTGAAAGGCATGTACTGGAGAGGAATTTCATTCAAGGCACAAAGGAATGACGAAGTCAGCTGGGGAATTACATTAGTCCCTTTGCTGAACAGCCCTCTGATTCATCTGTCCTTTCTGTAAAGACAGAAATGACTTCTTGTCTCATTAAAGGTAACCATGAGGACAGGAGAACCCAGGAGGTGGCCAGGGATGCAGAGAGTGAGCCTGGTGCACTCCTAGAGACCACCTCATCCCCACAGAAGCTCAAAGGGGACCTGAGGTCTTGCCTTTGTCACACAGCAAGCCAGTGCACCAAGGCTGTGGGAGGGGAGAGAAAATCAGAATCTCAGAGCCAGTATGGCCCTCTTGGAAGTCCTTGGCAAAATTCTGACTGCTTGGAGCCTCAGTTTTCTTCCCTGTAAAATGGCTGTAGACCCAAGCCCAATGTATTACAATTGAACCCCTATTTATTTTTCAAGCAAAACCATTCAAGGAAACCTTTTAAAAAAAATGTAAAGTGTAGTCGTTCTTCTCCCAGTCCACCTACCATAGATGCCAAGGGACCCCCTGGAACTCTGCGGCTCCATGAATAGCTGAATTTCAGCAAAAGCTCGGCACTGACACACCTCCGATGTGGAGCTCTGGGTTCTGCGGTGGTGGGAAGATGCCTTCACCACTGAGCTCATTTCTGACTGTGCTGGCTCCCTTCTTACCCACAGGTGCCCCCATGGCAGAGAGGACCCCTGCTGGAGGGGTGAAAGAACTGGCCCACCCTGCCCTGCCCAAACAGGGGCCTCCTGCCCCCTCCTGGCTTCTGCCTCCCAGAAGCCATACTGTCCAGGTTAAAGCATGGGAAACCGTGGGAAGCGAGGGCTGGCTACAGACAGGAGACTTCTGGCTGGGTCTGTTACCAGTTCACTTGATGACTTTGGGCAAGTCACTTTCCCTCTATGGGTCTCAGTTTTCCCTACAGGGACAATGCCAAAGAATATATAGGTCAAGATTATTTTAGTTGCAAAAGGACATCCAACTCAAATTTACTTTTTAAAATGGAGACATGGAACATATTGGCACCAAGTACATGAAAAACTCAGTAGTGGTTGCAGATCCAGGCAAGGTTGGATCCAGGCTCCAAAAGATGTGGTCAGGACCCTGTGTCTTGCTTCTTTCAGCTGTTTCCATTCCTGTGCTTCATCCTAGGCTGGGTTCCCCACAGTGGCAAGACACCTGCAGTAGCTCCGGACTTAAAGCTGCATGGCCCCAAGCCCAGCACATAGCAGGAAGTACCGCCCAGGGGATACCAAGCAGAATCTCAGGATCCATGCTCATTGGTTTGTCTCATGTCATGTGACCATACCAGGATCCCAATCACTGTGCCCAATTGGGCAATCTCTTCTCTGATTGGCCTGGCCCACCAGGCAGGCCAAATCCACAGATGCCCGCTGAGGGGACCACGGGCTCCAATTTCTTTGTGCTGTGGAACCCTGTCTTCAAACGAGAGCTCACACAGGTACCCATCACCTAATGCAGAAGAGGGTTCTAGTTGCTCTGATAGAGGGAACTGGGCAGTCCAGGCCCCATTCACACACTGTCTCGCCTTCAGCTCGCAGGAGTGATGCACCACCCTGCTCCTGGCCTAGCTGCAGTGGACCCCAGTGGGGTGGTGGAAGGACCTCTCAGCTCCCTGGATGAGATGCTCTGGATGGCCTCTAGGGCTAGGAATCAGGGTCTGTAAGGCCAACGACAGCTTGAGGTCAGGGACCCCGCATGACCTTCCCCTTCCTGCTGACAGAACCCAAGGTCAGTCACCCACCCTCCTAGCTGACTGACAACTAAAGCCCTCCTCAGCAAACCGCCTCTCCACCTCCACAGGCAGGTGCTTGCCTACTAGGTGTTATTGCTTGCTCAGTCTTCACTCCAGTTCAACGGTGTGCTTTGTGAGGGCAGAGGTGGTGCCAATTTTCATTACTCTCCCCAGGCTAGTACAAAGTATTGATAAATATTAGATGGATGAATGGATGGATATGGATGGATAAACAGGTGGGTGGGTGAGTGAATGGATGGATGACCAAGTGAGTGGATATGTGGGTGAGCTGGTGGATAGGGAGGTCAGTGGGTGGATGAATGGGTGGATGGATGGACGGACACGTGGGTAGGAGAGTGGGTAGGAGAGTGGGTGAGTGGGTGGGTGGGTGGATAGATGACTGGATGGATAGGTGGATGGGTGGATAGCTGAATAGGTGGCTGAATAGGTGGATGAGTGGGTGAGTGGATGGATGGGTGGGTGGATGGATGGAATACATATCTTCCTAGATATACCTTCTCTTTCCCAGAAACTAGGACTAGGAACAAGCATGTACTGAGGCAGAACTCCCAGCTTCCTTCCGTGTCAGACACGTACACATAGAGGGTCCCAGCCCACACACTTTCCAGCTCCTCCCACCTCCAGCCCCTTCAGGGCAGCCCTGCAAACACTGGAGGAGGTAGTGACCAGGACCCCTGAGGCTGCCTCTCCAAGTTGAGTGACCCAGTTCCTCCAACTGCCCCTCACAAAGTGAAGACTCTCCTGCCTGGCCGCACTCTCTGGACACAACCCAGTCTATGCCTGTCCTTTAGTAAAGGATCCCAGCTGCAGCATTTAGGGAGTTCTGAAGAGTACAGAGGTGGAGGCAGCAATCAGCTCCCTCCTTCTAGGCTCTATGCTCTAGGTAATGTGGCCTCTGGGCACATTTGCTTTTCTGTGCCACACGGGGCTGAGCCCCTGAGCACCATGAACAGTGGTAAGCCATATCTTCCTATCCTGGCCACGTGCAGTTTGCTTTTTGGACCCAAGTGCTGGAACTGACATTTATTCCTAGTCAAATTCACTTTGCATGATTCCTGCCAATATGACAAGGCCATTGTGAGTCCTGAGTCAGGGTTTTGCACCATTTCCACCTCAGCCCAACTGCCCCTCACCATTCTTTGTGCAGCCAGGAGCCAGACATGGAGGCATTTCTCCCTGAGGAGGCCATGGTGGGCAGGGGGAGTGGAAAAGGGGAGGGCAGCACAATGACCTCATGGTGAGTGCCTGAGTTGGACCCTGGCCCTTGCCCCTCATCCCAGTGTCTTCATTTTCCATCCTTTGCTTCCCCCATTATCCTGGGTTGGGGGCTGCAGTCCCCCTCCAGCCAGAAGCTTCCCAAAACCTCAACCCTACTTCCCCCCAAGAACCCTGAAAGTGGACATGACACGAGTGTGTTGTGTGCTTTACAGATGAGGAAGCAGAGGCCTGTAGAGAAGATGGGCTGGTCAAAGGTCTTCCAGTACATCTGTGGCCAGACTGGATTCCAGCTCTATCGAGGCATCTCTACCACTTACTCGTCTGGGCCATGCAGTGGTTACACAAGGGGGATGTGTTTCTGGGGTGGAATATCAGCTCCATCCCACACAAGCCAGGTGTCTTTGGACATTGACCTCTCTGGGTTCAGTTTGCTGAGTTGTAAAATGGGATTAATATAGAGCTCACCCCACACCACACAGTGTTAGAAGGATGAAATGAGGTAGTCTATGTGGAGTGTGAAGAACGGTCCCCCTGCCTGGAAATGGGCAGCAGCTCTGCATGTCTGCCCTACGGTGTGCTAGACAGAGTGCTGGGCACACCACACACGTCCTCACCTTTCTTCCTCACAGCACACATGCCAGTTAGAAAGTTGTTCACACAGCTGGGGAAACTGAGACTCAAAGAAGGAAGCCCAACCTGCTGCACTCCCTGTCCCAAAAACAGCCACTAAGTGTTCTATTGAACAAGAAAGCAAAGGTGCCCACACTTGGGTCACTGCCCACCTGTTTCCAAGTTCACGGTTATTCTAACTCTCATTTCCAGGCACCAATCTGGGCTCTGAGGAGCCATGGGGAGCAGCAGAGATGAGGTCCCTGCTTTTTCTGTTATGGAGAGACCAGGATTGACCTTCAGCCACCACCCACTACTACCTTTACTTGGTGCCACACTGCACCCCTGAGAGATCTGGACCTTAAACAAGCAAACAAATATGTAAAAAGACACATTCCCAAAGTGATCCTGCCGTGATGAAGACAGACGGGATACTGAACGGATAGGAGCGGGGCAGGCACATTTAAGCCAGCATGGATAGCCAGGAAACCTCTTTGGAGATACAGTTTAAGTTGTGGAGAAAAAGATAGATGGTGGCTATCTGCGGGAAGAGATTCCAGGTGGAGGAAATGGCAGGTGCCAAGGCCCTGAGGCAGAAACGTGTTTGGCATACTTCAGGAGCAATGAGCTGGCCGGCATGATGCAACCCAGAGTGAACTCCAGTTCAGAGGGCGAGTGGAGATGAGGCTGGCGTTAAGGATCCCAGGAAGAAAGCCTACCTCCCCAAAGGGTATCAGCTCTTCCAAAGCATGGGGAATTCTGTTTGAAGGAGGAAACAAATGTAGCATGGATCACTTTTAATCCTAGAACATTTTGCATAAAAACTCACACACAGCTCTGGGAGTAGGAACTGGTATCACGAATCAAACATCAAAAATGCTCACTCTGAACAGGCAATTTTGCTTCAAGACACTGATTCTCAGGAAGCAGCATTAGATGTAGACAAAGATTTAGTGGCAAGGGTGATCAGGGGCATGTTCACCACAGCAGGGAAAACCTAGGAAACACTGCAGTGTTGATGGAGGGTTTGGCTGCACATATTACACCCTGCCAAGGCGCCGGATACTATGCGGCCATGTGAAATGGTGTTATAGAGAAATGTTTAACAGCACAAATTCATGAGCACTATATACTGTTAAAATGAAAAACAGCATGGTCCCTTCTTTCTAAATATACATATGTATGTATGGGCATGAGAAAAGAGATTAGCAATGCTAATGACCATCTCTGTGAGAGGGGCTTGCAGGCAAGTATTCTTGTCCTCCTTTTGTTTATCTGAATATTTTTTCACCAAAAGCCACTTCAGTTCCCGAGTTAAGTTCACAGGGAAAGTTTAAAGAGATGCATGGCTTTGTGGTCCTATAGCCAAGAGGGGTCCCAGAATGGTGGCCTCATGATTCTGGTCACTGGGATGGGTCAGTCTGCCATCTGCAGTCCTCTGGTGATGCAGTACCTATCCTTTCATGCCCTCATGTGCCAAGCCCTGTGTCCAAGCTTACCCCACACAACTTCCAATCTGGGAGATACTACTGACATCTGACAGATGGGGAAACTGAGGCTCAGGGAAGGGTGGCAGCCTACCCAAGGTTTCACAGTTAAGCATCGCCAAAGCTGGGGCCCAAACTCAACCAGAATCTGGAAGCCTATGATTCGACGAGAGCACAACTTACTCTAGCCACCCGCTCACCATTTCTCAGTTCCAACCATGTGCCGGGCCCTGTGTAGGGCAGCTCTACACATGCCCTCACCATGATGGGAAACTAGGCACAGAGAGGTTAAACAATTTGCCTGAGGCTACCCAGCCTAGAAGTGGCAGAGCCTGGAGACCTGACTCCCCACTGCACACTCCAGCCTCCATATTGGGGGAAGTCCAGAGGGAGCCAGGAGGATAACTGCCTTCTATTCCTAACGACTTGGTGGGGAAGCTGAGGCAGTTGTGAGTGATTGCGGGGAGCTGCTGATGACCCACTTTCCAGACAGTCCAGTCTCCCTGTCTGAACCTCCCAAGAGATTGAGAGGCTTGGGTGGGAACTGATCAAAGGTCTCCATTAGAGGTGCTGTCAGAGCCCTGGAGTTCCAAGGAAGCCCAGAGAGGGGTGGTGACTTGTCCAAGGTCACACAGCCCAAGAGCAGCAAGGCAAGGCCTATAAGCCTCCCTTCCCCAGACACAACAGGCTGGAGTAAGGGGACTGTCAAGGAGAAGGAAGGAGAGAGCCTGCATCTTCCAGGCAGAGATTCCTCACGTCTGGCAATCACGTCATCGGCGGGGACGCCGCAGCCCCCGGAGTCACCGTCCCCGTCCTTCATGACCTCATCTCTTGGCTGGGACCCAGCCCAGAGCCTGGTGCCTGGAATCAATACCTCTTGGCAGCACCTAAGGCCCCCTTGTCTTCCTGCCCCCACCCTGGGCAGCCCGGCCTAGCACCTCGACCTCCCTCCCACGCCCATCACAGCAGGCTGGAAGCCAGCACTGAAATCCTCAGGCAGCGCAAACTCTTTCCCTCCCCAGCGGCTTGCCTGTGCTGAGCTCACTGTAGGTGGGAGGAAGGAGGCTCTGCTCAAATCCAGACATCTCCCCGCAATTGCCACCCCATGGGGGCAGCTCACATAGCCTCCTTGAGCCTGGGTTTCCCTGTGTGACTAAGGGAGGGATGAATCCAACTTACTGGATGGCCATGAGGTTCCACTGTCAAACACAGAGCCTGGCAAACAGCAGGGACTTCATACACACTAAGTCCCTCCTCTCCTTAGTCTGGATGCTTAATAAAGCAAGTTCAAGGCTTGCTTAATAAAGGCAAGTTCAAGTTAATTGTTATCACAGTTAACAGCAACCATGTGAGGGAAGCAGGGGAACCAATGACTCCTCTTTACAGATGGGAAAGTGGAGGTTTGGGGAGGGTAACATGGAAACAGGCTTTGAACGCAGCACTTTATGACTTCAAAATGCGGCTCAGGGCTGTGTCTCAGCACCTGGGCTGGAGAGCTCTTACAGAACATGTCACCCAACCCACACACCTGTTCACAGGTGGGGAAACTATGGTTCAGAAAGGTCAAGGGAGCGCTGAAGGTCAGAGAGCTAGTCAGAGATGGGGCTGGGTGTCTACACTCCAGGCCTGTGGGGACTGGGAATCTTCAAGGCCTGCAATCTGGAGGAGGCTGTGACAGGATGGTTCCTCCTCTGTAGCCACCCACTCGCTTGGTCCCTGTGCATTAGCGGGAATCTGCCATGTGTCCATCCAGCGAGAGGGCCTGTCCCCATCACCCCGCCCTGGGGATTGATATCCTTGTATCAGCTTTGACCAGGACGTTGTGGCTTCTCGAGGATTTGGAAGTGTGTCCCTGCTTCCCAGGCCCCAACAGCTTCAGAGCATTGGGACAGAGTGTCCCAGGAGGGGCTAAGAGAGGTGAGGCCCCGCACCAGCTGAGGCTGTAGAGTCAACGCAGGTAACAGAAGGGAGATGAGAGAGGCAGCTCGACTGCTCCTGTTGGTGTTTTTGTATTGTTTTTCGAAAAAAATAACAAATCCAGATTTCTATGTAAAATCTCCTCACTGAATCACTTAAAACACTGAGCCTCAGATAAAACCTCCCTGAGCTGAAGAAGGCCCCTCCAGAGAGGGCCCTGGTGGATGGAAGGGCGCCTGTGGTGAGGGAGCAGGAAACTCGGGGATGAGGGAGGGGATTTTGGCCCTAAACCTGGAGCCTCAGTTCCCTGCGCTGTAAAGCGGGGCCATCAGTCCCAACCCCGCTGGGTGACTGTGCAAATGCCGTTCAGGCTCTCCAGAACTCCACAGGGCCAGGCTCACCCTGGGCTTTCTCAGGCTTCCTGGTGTGATGGGGTCCCCAAGTGGTCCACTCCTGCCCTCCGCAGGCTGGCACTCAGGCTGAGGACATCCTGGTGTGCAGCCTTGGATTTGTAGCCGTGGCTGTGGGTTTGGGGCAATTCCTGGTGTCTTCACTGACACTTTCCTTTTCTCTCCTCAGCCCAGAAAGTGGGTGGGAAGGCCCAGATGGGAAGGGCAAGAAGGGAGAGCTGGGAACATGCTCTGGTTCAGAGGTGGGAGCAAAAGGAAACTATTCCCACCTCGAGTCTCATGCATTTCACTCAGGGCATGTCCCACACCACACACCTCTCAGCAGCTGAGACAGTGGATGGGACAGGCACAGGGCTTGCCTGGACTCAGCTACCCACCCTGAGCCATTGGGGCAGCCTGCGGCCCAGAGGAGTCAGCGTTAGACAGTCCCCATGCCAGCATCGAGTAGGATTGGGCCACTGTGGTAGGAAAATGTTGCATCTCCCCCATGCCCTGCCAAAAAGAAAGGCCACATCCTAATCTCAGGAATCTTTTGCAGAGCAAAAGAGACCTTGCAGATGTGGTTCAATCAAGGATGCTGAGATGGGGAGATTACACCAGGCTGCCCAGGTGGGCCCAATGTGATCACAATGTCCCCATAAGAGGGAAGCAGCACTTTGCAAGGCTGAGGCCAGCGGATTGCCTGAGCTCAGGAGTTCAAGACCAGCCTGGGCAACATACTGAAACCCCATTGCTACTAAAAATACAAAAAAATTAGCCAGGTGTGGTGGCACATGCCTCGGACTAATGGACCCACTTTACAGCTACTCCAGAGGCTGAGGCAAAGAGAATCGCTTGAACCCAGGAGGCAGAGGTTGCAGTGAGCCAAGATCTGCCACTGTACTCCAGCCTGGGCGACAGAGTGAGAACCTACCTCCAAAAAAAAAGGTGGGGGGAGGCAGGAGGTCTGAGTGGAAAAGATGGGGGGGCCTCGCTGCCGGCTCTGAGGATGGAGGGAGGGGCCCCGAACCCAGGAGAGCAGGTGGCTTCAAGAAGCTGGAAAGGGCCAGAAAGGGCTTCTCAGAAGGCACGAGGCCCAGGCGACACCTCGATTTTGTCCCATAAAAGCCATTTTGAATGTCTGGCCCTCAGAACCGTCAAAAGAATAAGCGTATGTTGTTTTCACCTGCCCCGTTTGTGGGAATTTGCTACAAGCCCCATAGAAAAATAATCCAGCCTGAAGAGGGCATGGGGCAGGAGCAGGTGGGGCATGAGGGAGCCCTGGGAACGCCTCCCACGGGACACTAAGCTAACCCCAGGAAGACCGCATTCCTAGCGTGGGCATAGCCGTGGGCACGAGGGGGACTCCCTCTCCCACTACGCTGAGGGCACGCACACCTGCGGCTAGGAACGGGCTAGCCAGGTTACCCAAAGCCAGTCTATGGCATCCCGCCCCCTCGCCTCCACGATTGGTCCAGATGAACCAGAACCAAGCCAATCAGTGCATGGCCTCCTCCTGCCCCCAGAACAGGCATAAAAATGGTCCAATCGGTGCAAAGGCCAGAAACTGCAGGCTCTGCGGGAAATCCTGCCAGAGAGGCCTGGAACCAAGGCAGCAACTTTGCTATCATGAGGAAGCTAAAAACCAGAGGAGGCAGAAGCAAGAGAATCGCCAGCGAGAGAAGATGAGCCCTGAACCAAAACAATGGCTGTGGAGAAGGGGCAGAGGGGGCCAGAACAGTAGGATTCCGGAGAGAACCGGGAAACCTGGAGCTCTGTGGCACTTGGGGGGGAGAAGACAGCCTGTGGGGAGACTGAGTCATCACCCTCTATCTCATCTACATTCTCCCCACAGAAGCCAGGAGCACGCCATGTAAACCTAGGTCAGACCACCACCCTCCACTGTTCAGAACCTCCTGGCAGGGTCCTCGCCCAAAGTCCTTACCCAGCCAAACTCCATACTGTGGCTTCAAGGCGCTGCACACCATCTGGCCGTGTGGCCTCTCTGATCCCCCTGCACCCAGTCTGCTACTCCCTGGCCTTGCAGGGTATTCATGTGCACCAGGCCCATGCCTGCCTGGGGGCCTCTGCCTGGGCTGTGCCTGCCGCCTGGAGGCCCTGTCTCAGACGCCTGCTTGGCTCACTCCTCCTCTTGCAAATGTTTGCCCAAGAGTCACCTTTCCAGTAAGTGTCATTGACCATCGCTTCACCATCACTCCAACCCCTGCCATCTCTCCCACCCCACTTCCTGCTGGGGTTTGTTCCCTAGAGCTTAGTGCAGGCCATTTATTTGCCTATTTGTTAATTGATTGTATTAATTGACTCCTGGAGGGCAGGGACTTTTCCTTTGGCCAGGGCCTGTGACAGTGTTGCCCAATCAGATCATGGCCTCCACCTGCCCCCAGAACAGGCATTAAAATGGCCCAACCTCATAAAGGCCAGAACCTACACAGAGTAGGTGCAAAATTCATACTTGACTCAGAACCAGAGGCCATCAGATGGAAGCACAGCTCTGACCCTGATAACCCCCTCCGCACCCACCTTGGTGCCTGGAACTTGCTCTGGGGCGCCCTTCACCCCCTAGTCACCCGTCAGTGGAGCCAGACTTCTGGAGTCTGCACAGACAACTCTGCCTTAAAAAGAGCAGGCATTCCTGGGCGCCCCCCTCCCGCCACCCCGGCCCCGGGGCTCTAGTGCACACAGGCACGTGTACGAACAGGCCGGCAGGAGCAGATTCCAGGAGCTGAGGGAGCAGCCTGTGAGCCCAGAGAGGCTGCCCACCGTGGGGCACCAGCAGCCCCCGCCCTGCGACAGCCCCACATCTGCTACCTGTGCTCCTCAGCACACACGCCACACACACACGCCACATACACGCATGCATGCACACCTGCCATGCACACACACACACACACACACACAGTGTTCGGAAATTCTAGAATCTTATGATTTTGAAAACTCATTTATTTCAATTTAGCCCACATTCCGTTCTTGAAGCCTGGGTCATGGACAACTGTACCTTTCCAAAGCCTCAGAATCTCCAAGACTCAAAGCAGAAGGACCCGACAAGATTGTCCTGTGGCAGAGTCAGCTGGTAGACCCCAGGACAATCCTCCCCTTCTTTCCCTGAATTTCAGCTGGGCTCTCAGAATAAAGCCCTCACTTTCAGCCTTTCTGGCATCTAAGGGTGGCTGTGAGATGAAGCTCTTATCATAGGATATAAGTAAAAGTGTCCCACATCAGGTTCCAGGAGCATTTCCTAAAAGACATCTGATACCCACAGTCTGTCCTTTTTTCTTCTTCCCTCCTACTTAGAACTTAGATGTGATGGCTGGAACTCTGGCAGCCATCTTGGACCACAAGGACCAGATTTCCTCCTTGGTTAGGTGGAGCCAGGAGCTAGAAGGAAGCTGTTCCCCATGCCAGATCTGTACCACCTACCTTGAGGCTTAAATATGAATGAGATAGAAATTTCTCTTTTCTTGAAGCCATTGTTCTTTGAGTTTTTCATTTACAGTCCAGCCCTCCTATTGCCTAGATGGGGCAAGTGAGGCCTGAGTCAGGCATTGACCCATGCAATGAGTCAGGGCAGAGCCAGGGCAGAACTAACAGCACCTGCCTTGACTTCTTGTGAGCCCTTAGGATTCCTGGGTTCTGACTCACCCTTAAGTCTCAGGACTAGAGGTCTTCAGGGGTCCGACAGCCCAAGACCCGCCCCTTTTACAGCATCACTGGCAGATGGTCACCCAGGTGCTGCTTGGACATCTCAGGTGACAGGGAGAACGGTTCCTCCCTGCCAGTCCAGCCCAGTCCTGCTGAGTTCCAACTGGGAAACCCAGGCCACACACAGAGCTGAAACTGGCCCCCAGTCCATAGCTCCAGCCTACCCTCTGGGCTCACACAGGGGCAGAGACCAGGACTCCCTGAGGCTGCTTCTCTCCAATCTCATGGCATTTGCCACCCTGCCACTCTCTGAATTCTGCTCTTGGGAAGAAGTTCAAGCAGGAGAGAGGAGGGAAGAAAATACAGACTCATTGGGGCCTTCCCAAACTCTGGATATCAGTGGATAACAGAGCAGCAGAAGCTCGCCCAGGTCTCCCATGTCACAGGAAGGGACCCAGTGTGTGTTGAGCCCCAGCTGTAGACCATGTAGAGCACTGAGTGCTTTTCATCTACTGTCTGCTTCAATCTCCATACAATGCTCTAAGGTAGGCCCAAATATTCACCCTATTTTACAGATAAGGAAACTGAGGTGCAGAGAAAGTTGCCTAGGATGGCCTTGCTAAAGCATTCATCTTCCACCCAGATGTGTCCCACTCCAAGATCTGCACTCATTCTGGGCCCAACCATGCCCCTCAAACCTGGAGCAGGTCTCAGTGCTGGGTCTGACACTGGCCCGCTGCTCCTCAGCATCCCACACCCGCCCCACGTCCCAGTCAGGACAAGACTCCAACTTGCAGCAGAAATTATGAATAAGGCGAAAGAAAGTTGTCCTGGCCCCTGTGCATGCCTTAAGTATTTAAATTCTTTTTCATAATTATCTCAAATAGTAATTATTGCAGGAGCAATGCGCTTATCGCAGACATGAAACCACCTGCCTTCCCATTTTTGTCAAAAGTGGAAACACTGACATTATTTTTGCGATTCATTTCAATAGCTGTTTTCACTGTAAATACCACCTTAACCACAAGAAAAATACCCCGGGAGACGCTGGAGGTATTGGAGGTTTCAGAGGAATTATTCCAAGAGGGCTGTGGGTGTCTCCCAAGCACACAGAGAGAAAGGAAAACATGGGAAACTGTTTCTTCTCCAAGCCAAGGGGGAAAGTGCACCCTGGAGAAAACTCCCATGGAAGGGGACTCACATGTGGCCCCCAAGACCCCTTCCTCCTCTCTCCATCCAACTGCCATCCACACTGCCACCGCCACCCACCCACCCTGGGCTGCCCATGCACTGGAAACACCTCATTCCCTCCGTAAAACATCAAAATCAGGAGGCTCCCTCCCAGGCACCATCGGAAACCAGGGGCCGCAACTCCAATAGGAAGTTCGAAGATTCAAAGACTAGAAGGGACCAGATTTCCAAGAATGCAGCTTTCCAAGATTGCACAGTCTGGCACGGGTGTGGGCGGGGGGAAGCTGGAGAGGAAAAAGGAACATCCGGAGCTGCAGCCCGAGAAACCACCTGCCTTAGAAGGGAGGGCCCCAAGACATGGTTGGATGAGCCGTGAAGGGAAGCAGGCATCTGGAATTCTAGTCCCATGCCCACCACAGGGTGGCCTTGGCCAGGCTGCCCACCCTCTCCAGACCTCAGCATCCCCATCTGTCAAATGGACAAGAGTCTTGAAGGGGTCCCTCAGCCTCTCATTCCTGGTGAGTACATGGTGGGCAAACACCTCTTCTTCCCAAGCTTCAATGTTCTCCTCCAAACAGCAGGTCTCTCCCGACTCTAAGCCCCCAGGTCATCAATGCAATTGTCATGATTACTAGTTATTGTCACTGGGCCTTGACTAAGTGCCACGATCTGTGCATGCATTATGCATCTGTACCTGGCATACAGAAGAGCCCCACACCATAGTCCTACCATCACTTTACAAGTGTGGAAACTGAGACTCAGGGAGTTGCCCAAAGTCACACAGGTAGTTGTGTGAGGCACACATGGTTGCAAGCAGACAACATTCCTGAGCGCTTGCGATGTACCCCCTAGAGATGAAACTCTGATTGCTTCCACTTCACAGATGCAGGCATGGAGGCGCGAAGAGATGAGCCTTCCAGAGCAGTGCAGTGGAGCTGTCATTTCAGCAGGCATTGTTGATGCTGCTTAGGAGGGAGGAACTTTCGAAGAGAGATGTGAGGCTGGGTACAAAGAAGCAGCGAGGGAGGTGTCCTGTCTCCAGCCCCGGCTACCTGGGAGTCCCCAGGGTGCTCAGATTCAGTCCTCACGCGCTGCCCTCGTCCCAGCCGTGTTCTCTGCTGCCTCCGTGTGGTCGCTGGGGTTGACGCAGCTTCCCGGAGCCGCACAGCTCGGGGGCTGTAGAGCTTTGGCGCCGTGGAGCTTTGGGGCTGCGGAGTGGGCTTGAGTAAGGAAGGGGTGACTGCACTGGGCAGAGGGCAAGGGGGCACTGGGGTGCAGGGCACAGTCCTGCCCGAGGGTCTCGCTCACTCCGCTCCAGCCACGCCTCTTGTCAGCACATTCCCACTTCCCAGCCTTCGCTCCTGCAGGTCCCTCTGCCTGGCGCACTCTTCCCTCCGCTTTTCACATCATCCTATTTCCTGCCCAATGGCAGCCCCGCTGTCTAATCAAGGCCCCTCGCTGGTGTCCTCTGACCCCAGTCCTGCTTTGTTGTTCATCTTCCTACTTGTCTCCATCTAGCATCATACTATCGATTTATTTATTTGTTGACCGTCAAATTCTCCAGTAAACTAATATCAGCTCCAGTGTCTGGCACACAGTAGATGCTCAATAAAGACTTTTGGAAAAATAACTGCATGACCATTTCCACTAAATATCCCAACTTGTTCACCCCCATATGGCAGCTATGAGTAAAATTGGGAGACTTCTTCATAAGCTTGGGACCTGTCTTCCCAAGGTCCCAGTCCTGCCCACAGATGTACCAGCTCCTCCTAACCCTCCTGCCCCAGGACAACCCTGCAGAGAATTAGGTACAGCAGTGGGAATCCCCTCCAAGCGGAGCCACCCCATCTCCTAATAGAATGCTGTCTCCAGGGGTTGCTGTTCATCTCAGGGTCCACTGATGTGTCCGGAGCTGAGCACAGGAGCCAGAGAGCCCAGAGAACAAAGCAAAACTGGATGTCCCCTCCTTCATTGCAAGTATAGACCTTTGGTAATGTGGCCTGACAGACACAGTCATCCACTCAACAAATATATCTTCATCCTGCTCCATGTTGATACAGAGGGGTCTATAGAAATGAATCAGGCCTGGACATTGCTCATACAAGAGACATACGGGCTTGGCCCACTTCGTCCTACACACCTCTGTCTGGCCATGTGGCTTTGGGCAAGTCCCTTAGCCTCCTCTGCTTCAGTTCCATGTAGGTACAGTGCGAGGCTACTGAAGATGGTCACAAAGCCCCCATCTCACTGATGTCGAACCTGTCCCTGCTCTGAATCTGAGCCTTCACAAACACCCCCACCTGGTGTGCCTGCCTGCCCCCTCTCCAACTACTGTTCACCTGCCACTTGCTGCTCAGGGTGTGCAAGCCACAGCAGGGAAGAGGGATGGGTGGCTCAAGGGGACAGCCGGGGGCACCGAGGGCTGCCCTCCACCTGCCCAGCACCCTTCGAGGATGGCCTGACAGCTATTGTCATCACTCTCTTCTGGGAGGAAGGAGATAGCTGGCCCAGTTTCCCCATGAAAGCCACCCTTGCTGTGTGACAAAGCAGAGAAGACTCCACATTTACTAAGCACCTGTGTGCTACACCCCATCCCCGGCATGCCCCGCATGAGAGGCAGCAGTGCCCGTTTTACAGATGGGGAGCCTAGGGCTCAAAGTGTTTTGCAACTGGCCCCTGCCACCTAGCTGGTTTGCATCTCCAAGGCCTCCGTCTTGGCCTGGCACAGAGTTCACCGCTATGACTCAATGTACTGGGGCCTCTCATTTTCCTTTTCTTCCCAGGAAGAGAAAAATTTGGACCAAATACTCTCTGCAGGGTAGATTCTGCTCTCTTTCTCGAGACCCTGAATCTCTGTGTCCAATGTAAGTCTCTGGGTTCCTGACCCTGTGAGTCTAATCCACTGTAGCGAGTGATGGTAATCACCACTTCAGGTGCTGTGCTAGAGCTTAACTGCACCGAGTATCTAGTCCTTGCCACAACCGGATAGGACTGGTACCGTCACTAGCCTCATCTCACAGGTGGGAAACCTAGGCACAGAGAAGTTAGGGGACTTGCCTGGAAAATGGCAGAGCTGGGATATGAACTCAAGCCATCGGGTGCCTCATGGCTACACTGTACCAAAACTCTGAGGGCAGGGGTCCTGAATTCTGGCGCTGAGATTCCAAAGAAGCGATATTATAGACACCTAAGAGAGTGTCATCTCCTTAATGGAATGTTCCCGGGACTTCCTCCTCCTGCTCTCTGGGAAAGCCTTCAGGCCCAGAGAGGGATGGCACCTGTCTGTGCCTTCCAGAGAGGTGGCCCAAGGCGCCCTGTAGTCTCCGGCTATCTCTGGGCAGCCGCTCCCCTCGAAAGTGCGAGGGGGAGGCGGCTCCCTGGAGGAGGGGTCCCCCAGGGTTGGCTTGGCAGGTCCCTCCAACCCAGGTCCCGCTCACACAGGCACTAATGGCACTAACGGCACTAATGGGCAAAGCCAGGGCGGAGCGTCGAGGAGACCATTACGCGCCCCAGGGGCACAGGGCAGGCGGCCGGCGCGGATGGGTCTTGGGTGCGCCTGGGAGACCTTCAGGCCCCGCGCGTCCCCGGCGCCGCAGCAGCCCCTGGCGCGGGCGACCTCTGGCGGCGGCCCTGGCCTTGGGCGCGGGCGGGCCCTTCCTGCCCAGCGGGACGCGCCGGGCGGCCGGGGCGCCGGGAAGAGGAAAAGGCGCTCAAGGCCCGGCCGGGAGCGGCTTGGGGACGGCCGCGGGCGGGCAACGGCGGAAGGCGGCGGCCGGGCGGCAGCCAGCGGGAGGAACCGGCTCCTTGGCCGGCTGAGCCTTGCCACCTGCTGGAGGGAACCGTCACCACAGGGGCCTGGCGTCCCAGCCCCAACCCCGGGCCAGGGCGGCGGGTTGAGCCCGTCCAAGAGCCTAGCGGGCTGGAGAGCGACCGCCCGGGATCAGGGGCACTCCTGCTGCAGCGCCGTCCTGGGGATACCTGGGCAGGGGTTTGGCATCCCATCGCCCAGCTGTGCTCACGAGCAGGTCCCCTTTCCTGTATCGCCCGGCCCTAAGGGGCCTCAGGCAGACGGGATGTCTCCAGCTGTAGCCACGCCTGGAGCTGCCGTGTGTCACTCCCCGCCAAGCCCACATCCTACCCCAGAGGGCATGGGAGCAGGGAGGTGGCCTGCACTGGTTTGATCAAAGTAGAGCTGTGTGCAGAGGGAGTGTCAGGGCTAGGGGCGCAGAGGATGATGGGGGAACTGCCTAAAGCCACATGAGATGAGGACACGCTCCTGCTCCCCGTGCCCTGGGTCCTGATGCCCCTGACTTTCCACCCCTAGCTTGGAACACTCTGCCCTTTCATCATCCTCCTTACAATCTAGTGAAGCAAACTGCAAGCTGGGGGCTGGGGGCAGGACGGCCAGAGTAGGACCAAGTAGAGGCTACTGGCCCCTCAAGAAGCACACACTCCTCCGCAGAAGGGGGCCCCCAGAAAGCAGGCCCTGGGTCTAACAAAGGGAGGTGGATGCTGCCTCTGCTGGAGCCGCCTGCCTCTGTTTCCATGGCAACCCCACTTCCAGGACAAAGCAAAGGCTCAGCATTCCCAGGACACGTGAGCGGGCAGAGAGATGGCCTGGGCCTTATGGCACAGAAGGGGAAATTGAGGCCCAGAAGGGCAGCAACTTGCTGTCAGTCCCCAGGAGATGCCCTGGTTTCCCCCATCACAACAGCCATCATGCCAGAGTCTGTCTCCCAGGGGCCCCCAGATTATACTCCTCCGACTAAATATACAAAGCAATATCCACAAGTGAAAGTGCCTTGAAGACACTCATACAAGAGGGAGGAGGCGGATGCCAGGCGTTGGGGAGGGTATTGTAGATATGGCAGTCAGGACAGGCCACTGATGAGGTGACGTCTGAGGAGAGACCTGAGAGACGGGAGGGAAGGAGATTTATGAACACTGGAGCCAACATGTGCCAGGCAGAGGAACCGCCAAGTGCAAAGGCCCCAAGGTGGGAATGGGCTCACCGAGCTGTGGACGTGGCAGAGAAAAGGGAAGGAGAGGAGGTTCAGGGGGCGGCAGTACCAGGACTCCGAGGGTCTCACAGGCCGCAGCAAGGAATGTGACTGTATCCTGGTGTGATGGAAACCATGGGGCTGGGAGCTGAGAACAGTCATTAGTCATAATGGCTCAGCCAGCTGTGAGGAGCAAGGTGGTGACAATGGAGGGTGAGGGGGTGGAGAGGAGAGGAGGCAGAGGCCACTGAGGAAGCGACTGCAGTGATGTGGGTGAGAGATGCAGGTAGTGGAAGCAGGCCGGGGCAGCAGAGGCAGGGGAAGAGGTGGGAAGGGGCGAGTGCTGAAGTGGGTGGACAGAGGGCTGTGCAAGACTCACCACTGGCTAGGAGGTGTGGGGAGGGACAGGGGCCAGGCTGTCCAGGTTTCTAACTGAGCAACTGGGTGACCAAAGACACCATCTCCTGTGTATCCGCTGATCCAACTGGCCTTGCACCTCCTCCCACCCCCAGTTCTTTCCGCTACAACCCCTGGACTCAGATCGCTGCCAGCAAACCCACTAAAACCACCTCTCCCCTTACCTCCTGCCCCTGGAGCCCCAGCCAGCGTTTAGGGCCCCCGCTAAGGAGGCGCTCTTTCAAGCCCCAGGCCTGGAGAGACGGTGTGCAAAGGATGGCCCAGCAAAGACCATGTGCACTGGTACTGGCAAGGGGAGCTCCCCAAAAGAAAATGGGGGACACTGCAGGCGGGCACATTAGCTGAGGTCCTGTGGACATGTGCTATCCTAGAGCCCCAAAGGGTGGCTACTAAGGCAATGCCATTTACAGTTGCGGAAACAGGCCCCAGGAGGCAAGATGTCCCAGCCAGCCGATGTCTCTCAGCTGGACAAAGACGCTAGCAGTATTCACTTGGGACCTAATCTGCAGTGGCCTTCTGCCAACCCCCAACCCCGGCCCACCCCACACCCCAGCCAGCTCCCAGCCCTCAGGCTTTGCTGGGCCCCCTGCAGGGATGGCTAAGCACCAGACCGAGGGCGTGGGCCTGGTGACCAGGTCTGGGGGTGGGAACATCGGCATAAATCCTGACCCAGCTGACAGTGCCCCAGGGCAGACACAGAAGTCCTACTGTCACCTTCCTGTCCCCACCCTTCCTGGCATGTTTCACAGGGTCAGCGGTGCTGGGTGGAGAGGACAAGCACATAAACCTTGGCCCCAGCCAGGTCAGCCTTGAGCTTCCGACCTGATAAATGGAGAAGAGGACGAGGCCTGGCCCTGCACTGACCTTTAGGGCCAAGAAAGAGTGAGTCACAGAGGACCAAGCTGCAGAGGGGATATCCAGGGGCCTGAGTGGAAGCCACAGCCAAGCCCCATCCAGGATCATGCAGAGAGGGACCTGGGTAGCAGCTACCTCAGGTGCTGGGGTGGGGTGTCCAGCTCACAGGCCCAGCCTAGGCCTCCTAACCCCAAATGCAGCCGCCACCACCCCCAGCCTGCTCCTGCCTTCAACTCTGGCTCCAGCCTGGACATTGGACAAACTCTGATTGCTACCTGAGCAGCTGGAAAGGACCCAGGCCTTCTCTCAAGCAGTTCATGAGGACGGGGGGCAGGTGGAGTGTGCACACACACATTTGCTTATTCATTCAAGATGCATTTGTTAGCGCCTGCTTTATGCACGCCTGGTGCTAGGTGCTGGGGACTCGGATCATGTTTAGCTGCATCAGTCCTCAGAAGGGCTACCTGCAGGGATGTGTGAGGGCAGTGGGGGCACACAGCAGGGAGAGGCCAGTTCTGTGTGGGGTGCTCAGAGCTGAGCATTGCAGGATGCGTAGGAGTTTGCCAGGCACTCTAAGCAAAAGGTACAGAATGGGCAGAGGCATGGAGATGAGAAGGGTCTTGGAGGGTGCTAGGAAGGGCTGGTGGCCAGGGTGACTGGAGTGCAGGGAGTGGACAGGGAGTGCCCTGAAGCAGGGCACGGACCAGAATGTCCGGCCATGGAACTGGGACTTTATGCCATGACAATGGGGAGTCATGGTGGGGTTCACACAGGGGAGAGGCCAAAAGCTTAGTGTCCTCTCTGCTAGCTCAGCCCCAGACATCTTCCTGTCACCTCCTGACACAGCAGATAAGGACAGCAAGGCTCAGAAAGGTCAGGTTTCCTGTCCCACCCCCATCCTCAGCCCCTCATCACCCATGGCTGGACTCCCTGTGTGGCCTGGGCCAAATATTCAGCTCCTCTGGGCCTCAGTTTCTGTGTCTGTAAAATGGGGATGATCATGGAAGGGAGGATGAGTTTAGTGAGGTAAGAAGGCTACACATGTAGCCCACCTGTCTTCCTCAGAGGAGGCAAGACAGACTGGTTCTGGACCATTTGCTACTCCAGGAAATGGCTGGACAAGGTCTCTCTGAGGGCTGGAATGACCAGGCTGAACACAGGGCTGTAGGTCAGGCATCTGCTAGAACCCAGGCACTGGAGATCAGAATGCCCTACACATACACACACACACACACACACACACACCCAGGACAGTGACAGACACCACCTCCCCACCTCAGATGCAGTCCACCGGGTTCCCCCATACTCACAGCTACGTGCCTACAGAGATGCAAACTCACACACAGCTCCTGGTGTCCTGCAGGCCTCGAGGTAGCCCTGGTCCCAGTGTGCTAGGGGCAGTCCCACCTCATATCCACTGCCCTGGCCTAATTAGCAGTGCCCCTTTCTTACTCATGTCCATGTCTACAATAAACTATCTAATCAACCACTACATAGCGGACACACTGGTGTTGCCTTTCCTCTCCAGAGAGGTTCCCAACCATGCATATGTGTGTGTGCACACGTGTGTGTACATGCAAGTGTGCGTGTGCACGTGTTCATGTGCATGTCTGCGTGCATGTGTGTCTGCTTGTGTGCATGTTAGTGTGTGTGCGTGTGTGAGTGTCAGAGACGCCTTTGGCAGTCTGGGCAAGCCTGTAGGCTCTTAAATGCCAATTTGATTTAAATTATAGTTATCAAAATACTAAAAGGGGTCTGTGACATGGCACTATGTGGGCTCCCTTCTTAACCCAGTGAATGACACGGTCTAGCAGCGCGTCTAATACCCGCTGTAATTTCAAAGTACTAAGGCAGGAAAGTGAGATTGCGCCATTTCTGAAATGAGTAGTGCTACTGTAGCTCATTGCGTTCATAATTAAAGGACATGCTATGTTCCAATTAGAGTATAAAAGACGTTATTTCTGCCCATCCACGTTCACGCACCTCCCGATTTCTCTCCAGGTCCTGGAAGCTGCTGTGGGACGCGGCCCTCGTACCCGGCCACCTGCCTCGCCGCGGCCCGGACTGGCCCACACCGGCCCGCACCGGCCCGCACCGGCCCGCACCGGCCCGCACCGGTCCCCACCGCGTCTCAGCTGTCGGCTCCTGCGCAGCCGTCCGCAGTTCCGCATGCCACCGCCAGGTGTCGCTGCACACACGCCGTGGCCCAGAGACTCCTCTGCAATCCGCTCCGCGAGGCTCTAGGGGCACCCAGGGTCCTGTTGCCCGCAGCCCGCAACTTATCTGTGCACGGAGCACCCTCTCGCTGCACTATGAACTTACGCTGCTCCCCCAACACCTCACTCTTTGGTGCCTTTGAGCATGCTGCCTGCAGTGCCTTCCCTGATCTCCAGCTGGGTAATTCCTGCTGCACGTCAAAACCCACTGGAGGCAACACCTCCTCCAGGAAGCCTTCCGTGATGCCACTATAGTGGCCCCTCTTGAGTTTCCACAGCCCCCTGTGGCTACCTCATCATTGCAGTGACTGTCAGCATGGTTGTGTCTGTTTCTGTGTCTGACTCCCCACTAGAATGTGAGCTTTGGGAGTATGGGGAGGGCCACACAGTGGGCTGTTCCGTTTTGTTTTTTTAAGTAGACTTAATTTTTTAGAACAGTTTTAGGTTCACAGGAAAATTGAGCAGAAAGTACAGAGAGTTCCCATACACCCCCTGCCCCTACACGTGCACAACCTCCCCTCTATCAACATCCCCAGCAGAGGAGTGCATGAGGGACCTGCACTGCCACATCAGCGTCACCCACAGCCCATGGTTTAAGTGAGGGCTCATTCTTGGAGCTGTACATTCCATGTGTTTGGACAAATGTACAACGACCCTTATCCACCATTATTGTATCACATAGAATAGTGTCACCGTCCTAAAAATTATCTATGCTCCACCTGTAATCCCCTGTGCTCCCTTCCCCCTAACCCCTGGCAACCACAGATCTTTTTACTGTTCCCATAGTTTTGCCTTTTCCAGACTGTCGTATAGTTGGAATCATAGAGTGTGCAGCCTTTTCAGATTGGCTTCAGATTGGCTGGGCCACATGGCAAAACCTTGCCTCTACAAAAAAAATACAAAAATTAGTTGGGGGTGGTGGTGCATGCCTGTAGTCTGAGCTACTTGAGAGGCTGAGGTGAGAGAATCACCTGAGCCTGGTAGGTTGAGGCTGCAGTGAGCCATGATTACTTCACTGCACTCCAGCCTGGGTGACGGAGAAAGACCCCATCTTAAAAAAAAAACAGCCAAAATGTTTTCCAAAGTGGCTGTGCCATTTTGCATTCCCACCAGCAATGAATGTGAGTTCCTGTTGCTCCACATCCTCGCCAGCATTTGGCGTGTTGGTGCTTTGCATATGAGCCACTCCAGTAGGTGTGTGGCAGTATCTCACGGTTGGTTTAATTTGCAGTTCCTTAATGACATATGATGTGGAGCATCTTTCACATGCTTATTTGCCATCTGTGTATCTTCTTGAACGAGGTGTCTGTTTAGATCTTCTGCCTGCTTTTTAATTGGGTTGTTTTCCTATTGTGGAGTGTTAAGAGTTATTTGTAGATTCTGGATAATAGTCATTTATCAGCTATGTCCTTTGCAAATATTTTCTCCCAGTCTGTGGCTTTTCTTCTCATTCTCCTGAGCAATGAGGTTTCCCTCGCAGAGTTGAATCCCTGTGTGGCCCTAAGCACGTTATACACTCTCTCTGAACCTCAGTATCCACCTCTGTAGCTGGGGCTGGGAGCCCTCCCTCCAGGTTGTAGTGGGAACAGGATCTGAGCAACGCAGAGCCTGCCAGCACAGGGCCTGGAACACGGCAAGGGCTGCCGGTAGATGCTGGTGGAACTGGGTCACCTCCATTCTCTTGGGGGTGCATTTTGCCCACAGTTCCATCATTAAAGCCCCTAGCTATCAACAATGGTTCCATCCATGGCAGAGCAGGCCAGGCCAGCCCAGCCCACAAATCTGTTTGCAGGAAGATTCCTGTGGGTGGGAATCCCTTGATCTCAGGAAGGGGTCAGAGGAGCAGACCCCAGGGAGACCTTGGGGTCATGGACAGACCTGCTGTTCAAGGGAGGGGTGGCCACTCTGCCCAAATTCCCTCAAGGACCACCCCTCACTCAGCATCCTATCCTCTCCCCACTTGGTCCCCACAGACCTCTGGCCTCTGCTCCCACCACACCCTTCCCTCCAGCCACACTGGCCGTGGGAAAGCCTTGCAGCCCTCCCTGCAGTCAGAAACACCTTTCCCCCATGCCACTTGTCCAAATCCACCCCTCCATTAGTTGCAGGCAGAGCGGCCAGGCTGGGGCTGCAGCCACGAGGGGGCACTGTTGCCCCGCAGCTGCGTCAGAACTCATCCACAAAGCTGGACCAGGCGCTTCTGTCCCACCAGCTTGCGGAGCAGCAGGCGAGGAGAATGCCTGTCTCATAAAGTCGTGGAAACTAAACCAGGGGAATGTCAGTGGTCCCATCCCACACCCAGGATCTGCTGGGGCCGCTCTCACACCTCCTGCGATGGGTGCTCACTGCCTCCAGCCAGGCTGCCCGGCCCTTCACGGGAAAAGCTCTACCTGGAGAAAGGGCTTTGCAATGGTCCCAGTCTATTTTGCAGAAGCCATAAGGTCCTGTGGGGCCACAGGGTCTTCCAAATGAAAAACGCTTATACCTGATGTAAATGACGAGTTGATGGGTGCTGACGAGTTGATGGGTACAGCACACCAACATGGCACAAGTATACATATGTAACAAACCTGCACGTTATGCACATGTACCCTAGAACTTAAAGTATAATAATAATAATAAATTTAAAAAAAAAAAAGAAAGAAAAACGCTGAGAAGAACAGATTTACCTTGGGAACCATAAGAAAGAAGCAGCTTGGGGTTTCCAGAGAAGCCCAAAACCTAAAAGTGCACGTGAAATTCCTCAGTGTTGACATGTTGGCTCAAAACTTTTCTAAATATTGTGCCCAAGCCAAGCAATGACCCACTTGAGCCTACAGCCCACAGGATGGGATGCTGGTTTTGGGTGTAGCTCAGTGACTCAGAGAAAGCAGAACCCTTAGCACACGTGTGCAGCACGGCTGGCAGGCAAGCGCGGCACGCCCCTCCACTTGGCACATATCAGGAAGTGGGCTGATGGACAGGGAGGCACAGGTTTTCTGGAGGGCAGCCTGATAAAATGGGGTCAAGACTGTAGCACAGACACCCATGATCAGCAGCTCGCTCCTTGGTTGCGTGTCCAGGGAAGTCCACAAATGGGCCCCCTTCTCTGCAGCAGTTTGCGGGGTGGGTACCTGGGAGCAGCCTGGACACATGATCCCAGGGGAAGTGTGGGGTGCCCCTCAGAGGACTCCGGAGCAGGCGCCAGCAACAGACAAGACATGTGGCAACAGCAAGGAACACTTAACACTGCTGACTACACAATCAGGGAGCCAGTGGCATCTGTAACACCACGCTGCGGAGCAACTGCAAATATGTGCACCAAGGAGCGCACTGCAGCAGGTGAGAAGGAAGAGAAATCCACGGTGGAGAGACCCAACCAGCACGACCTCAGCCAGGCGGGCAACGCCAGCGTCACAGGGGATGTGCCATGTTGACAGCAGCTGCCCTCCCCATTGGATGGGCTGATCAGGGCACTTTACCTCTGTGATCTTCCTCCCCAGACCCACAATCCCAGTCTAATCATGAGAAAAGCGTCAGACAAAGCCCAGTAGCGGGCATCCTACAATGTACCTGGCCAGTCCGCCTCAACTGTCAAAATCGTCAAAACCAAGGTACATGCACGGCGGCATGTATCTGTAGTCCCAGCACTTTGGGAGGCTAAAGTGAGAAGACTGCTTGAGACCAGGAGTTCAAGACCAGCCTGGGCAACAGAGAGAGGCCCCCATCTCAAAACAAAAGCAAAATCCCAGAGCTAGTCTAAGAAACCATAATGTGTATCCCAGAGGAGGTCCTGGGACCGAAAAAAGGACATTAAATAAAAGCAAAGGAAAGCTAAATAAAGGATGGACTTTAGTTAAGAACATATCAATATTGATTGACACCTCACTGTGCACATATAGTAATGTAAGGTGTTAACAGTAGAGGGAATTGGGTGGGGGACTACTCAGAATTATCTTTGCACCTTTTCTAGAAATCAAAAACTAATCTAAAACTAAAACTTTATTTTAAAAAATACATGCCCACCACACCACAGTACCCATTTTCTAAACCAATTTTCAGCACAGAGATACACAATGAAGGTGTTAGGATGGAGGCCTGGGGGGCAGGGATGGGGATATTGACACAGCCCCCAGGGACAGTGGTGTGGGTGAGTGCCAGCCCTCACCCCCTAGCTCTCCAAAACCAGCCCAACAGGAAGGCCAGGGGCCCCAGGCACTCCCCACATGCCCTCTGCATGCCCCGATGGTGGGGCAGTCGCACAGACCCACCCATCATGGTGTGCCCATCTCTAGCTGGTCCCAGGCTGGCCATGCCCAGAGAGGACAGGCAGGCTGACCCAGGTGTGGGCCCCACAGGCAGCAGGAAGGCCCTGGCAGGGGAGGCCAGCAGGTAAACTGGGTGCTGCCCTGACCGTGTGGGACTAACACATGTGAGTATGTCTGGGGCCTGGGGGCCTGTGCTCCATTCCACACACCCCTCCTCAGGGCCATGAGAGCAGAACAAATGTGGGGGGCCAGAAATCATGAACATGGGTGTGAATGTCGCTGCTGTAGCTGAGATGGGTCCACCAGGCTCGTCCAGTCTGAGATGGGTGAGTCACCATCTTGTCCCTGAGATAAAAGAGGGTCCCAGACATGAGATGCAGCCCAAGTGATAAGACTGGCATCCCAGGACCCCACACCACAGCGTCCCAATATCCCCAGAGGGATCAGCTCCAGCATGGCCTCCCTTGTCATCCGTTCTCCAGACTACAGCCACAGCGGTGTGGGGAAACGCAGATCCAAGGCTGTCACCACTGCCTGTGCTTCAGCTGCTCCCAATGCTCTGGGGATCTGCTCAGAGCCCTGGTGGAGGCTTGTGGTGGCTTGCTGACCCTGCCTCACCCCACCCCCTCCACCCTCATCCCTCATCCAGTCCTTCCAGGCAGATCAGGCTTCTCCACTTCAGAAGCTTTGCACATGCTCTTCCCTTGGGCTGGCATGCCCTTCCCTGCTTTTCACTGCATCCAGCTGGACATTTTTTATTATGTTCAACAGAAAATTCACAATCAGGTCTTCAGCCTGCCACTCAGCTCTGCCTGCCCTTCCCTTCAGGAGACAGGTGCCACTTTGTGAGCTGCCACAGGCCGTCTGCCTTCCACTTAGCTGCCAACCTCCTACTCACAGCTCAGACTCTCTCATCCCCCTGCAGGGCAGTGCAACTCAGCAGTCCAATTCCTCTATCTTTGTAGTCATCATTCCCTCAAATTTTTCCCATGCCTGCATCAGCATTCCCAGCCACAGCATTCCCTCTACCAGCATTCCCTGTGAGTATTCCTGGGCCACCACTGGTGCCATCTTTAGCTATTGTGCTGCCACCTTGTGCTGGGGAATATCTGTGCCCCAATCACCAATGACCTCCAGTAAAAACTCTGGATACCAAAGGCTCAAATAAACGTCCTTGGTTGTTTATCTTCTTTGTGTATTATCATTCCTCATGTCTGGGAGGAGGTCACGCCATCTGGGACAACCAGAAACTCCACGTTTGGACCCTTCCTGGACTCTGCTCTCTGTGTCTCTCCCTTGGCTGGCTTGGATCTGTATGCTTTCACTATAATAAAATTGTAATAAGTATACCACTTTCCTGAGCGCTATACTTTTCTCTGAGTCATTCAAGTGAATTATTGTACCTTTAGGGTGGTTATGGGGACCTCTGACTATATCACCAATTGGTCTGAAGGGAGGGTGATCCTGGAAACATCAGTCTCGGCTGGTGCCTGAAGAGAGGGCAGTCTGGTGGGGACTGCTTCCTTCAACTCCATCATTTGCTGAACTCCTTACAGTTGGTGTCAGAACTGGGGCTTTCTAGACCAACCCTGACTCACTGGAACATGTGGTTTGGGAAGAGTAAAAGGGTAGGAGCTGAGGAAACTTTCATTCCTGGTGGTGGCTGTGCTGCAATCAAATTTTTTGTCTTTTTGGTTTTTTTCAAATACACTTGCAAGTAGAACCAATACAATCAATTTTTTAAGGTAAAAGTTACCAATGGAATTTAGAAATGAGAGATCCAACTCCTAAGCAGTTGGCTCACTAGAGTATAAGGAAATGCAAAGAAACAACAAAAAGGGAAAATGTGAAATCCCTTGGTTGTTGTTATCTGCAGTGGTTAAAAGGTAAGTAAGGGTAAGTGTGGGAGGGGACCGTGGTGCCGAGCCAAGGTTCTGGTCAGCCTGGACCACAGCCTCTAGCCTGAGGCCCTACCCAAGGGATGTGTGGGGTAGATTCCGATGCTGGGCTAGGGTCCAGTCAGTTGACCCAAGGTGTGGCTACTGGCCTCAGAGTCTCCTCCAAAGGGAAAGGGTGCCGAGACAACAGATAGTAAAGGTTTTCATAAGAGCATGGACAAAACAAAGGTAGGACCGAGGAGACAGTCAAGGGACTCATCCCAGCAGGGTGGAAGCTTTTAAGCAGGTGTTAAGAAATACGATGAATAAAGTGGATATTGATGGGGACGAAACAACGGTCTCAATGCAGCATTCACAGAAGCTGGATGGACCCTGCCCGCCGCCCAGTGTGAAAAGGCCCTGCAAAAATCTGCTTTATTCATTCTAGTTCGGAGGATTTTTAAAACCTGAGAGGCCTAAAATGACAGTGAGAATTCTGATCTCGAGTTGCCTGAGGCGGTGGTCTCACAATCTAACCAGGAGAAAGCCTGAGTCCTTTGGCCCACCCCCTAGCTGGGGACCCAAAGCCGTACACACACGGGTGGGTAAAATGGCCTGGGGAGGAGAACAGACTCCGTCTATGGGAGCCCCTGCTCTGTGATTCCAGACCCTGTCAGTGAAGCCCAAATGGAGCTCTCGGTCAATGGGGAGCATTTAGAAATGTGATGGTTGATGGAATTAAGGTGGATACTTAGGTGAAAACTGGAATGTTAGAACAAACTCTCTGTGAGGTGGCTGCACCTGCTTTATCAGAGCATATGCTGGGGATGGAGATGGTCTGGCTGGGGAATGCTTCTCCCACCGATTGCTGTAAAATAGAAGGCAGGTAAACCTGCCCTTCTGGCAATAGTGATTGAGGACCAGCATCTGGTCAGCTGATTCAGACTTTGAAGGGTACACACTCCACATCCAGGAATATTGCAACTCCTTCCCATAAAACTACCCCCAAAAGCCCTGGAGTCCCTACACAGATGGGGCTTTCTGGCAAAGCCTGTTAGTGCCGCCCAGGGGTGACCGCCGGGATTTGGGACTAGAAAATTTTCATCTGAGGGCCACGCGCGATGGCTCACGCCTGTAATCCCAGCGCTTTGGGAGGCTGAGGCGGGTGGATCACGAGGTCAGGAGATCAAGACCATCCTGGCTAACACCGTGAAACTCCGCCTCTACTAAAAATACAAAAAATTAGCCGGGCGAGGTGGGGGGCGCCTGTAGTCCAGGCTACTCGGGAGGCTGAGGCAGGAGAATGGCGTGAACCCGGGAGGCGGAGCTTGCAGTGAGCTGAGATCCGGCCACTGCTCAGCTCACTGCAACCTCCGCCTCTTGGACTCAAGCCATCCTCCCACCTCAGCCTCCCAAGTACCTGCGACTACCGGCATGTGCCACCATACTTGGCTAATTTTTGCATTTTTCGTAGAAATCGGTTTTTGCCATGTTGTCCGGGCTGGTCTCAAACTCCTGAGTTCAGGCGATCCACCCGACTTGGTTACAGGTGTGAGCCATCATGCCTGGCCCCAGAGTTTCTTAATACAATGGAAATGCTTTGTGCAGGAATGTGCTGCCTGGGGATGCAAAGAGGTACTTGGCGTACTCACGAGCAGGCAGGCTTTCCCCTAGGGCCAACTTTGGAAGCACCCGAGGAGCTGGCAGATCCTACTGTCACTTGGCTGATGCTCTGTGAGAGCTCTTGACTGGCCAGTGTGTATGGATGGCAGTTCCAAGGTATGCAGACAGCACAGTTTGGAAGGCCAGCCCTCCTGTGGAAGAAGGTGGAAATGAATCAGCTCGGTGGGAGGGACTGCTTGCTGTTCACTCGTGTGTTTATGTTTTTACTGATTCATGGGTGACCCTGTCAGACCCTATGGTCAGGCAGGAGGGCAGCGGAAACCTGGCCTATTAAAGGGATACCCGTGTGGAGCACGGCCCTGCAGAATCACCCTGGGAATCTGAGAGGTGTGTTAAAGTGGGACATGTTGATGCCCATCAAAAGACGCTGCCTTCCAGGATCAAGCAGTGATTGGGATGGCAAGTAAGGATCCTGGTGTGCTCATTTGGGGTGGCCCCCTGGGTCCACGGAATGAGTGGACATTGGGGCTGCAGATGAACCTAGACACATTCTTCTTGCACCCCCAAGGCACAGTTCATAAGAACTGTTCTGTCTGCCAACAGACAGAGACAGAGACTGCTGATGGCTGTGCAGAGTCCCACGAGGGAAGGCCCTGCATTGAGCCGGCAGGACAAACCAAACAGAAGCCCCAGGAGGCCACCAAAGGGCCCTGACAGGGAAAGGCGAGACACTGACTCTCGCCTGGGCTTTGCTTCCCTGGTGGCAGACGCTCAAGGTACTATAAAACTGTGACGATGGGAGACAGTGCACCAATTTGCACTGCCCACTCACACTTCTCTGGACCAAGGGACACACTTTACAGCCCCAAATGTCCAACAAGGGGCAGAGAGAGCATTCTCATCCTTGGCGTAAGGTTGGACAGAGAACCGGAACATGTAATTGATACTGGTTGTCTCAAACAGAGATGGTGGGCCAGGAAAGAGTGACCTGCACGCCATCACAAGTGTGTGTCCACCCCAAACATGAGAGGGGCCAGGAGAGGGTCCTCACTAGATAGAGCCCTACGCCTTTTCTGCTTTTGTTGTGTTGTGTTTTGTTTTTTCGAGTCTTACTCTGTCACCCAGGCTGGAGTATAGTTGCACGATCTCAGCTCACTGCAACCTCCACCTTCTGGGTTCAAGTGATTCTCCTGCCCCAGCCTCCCAAGTAGCTGGGATTACAGATGTGCACCACCACACCCAGCTAAATTTTTTTTTTTTTTTTTTTGTATTTTAATAGAGATGGGGTTTCACCAAATTGGCCAGGCTGGTCTCGAACTCCTGACCTCAAGTGATCCACCTGCCATGGCCTCCCAAAGTGTTGGGATTACAGGTGTGAGCCACTGCACCTGGCCTCCTATGCCTTTTCTAAGAGAACTGGGGAAGGGAGGTTGTGGTAAGACTGCTTTTTTTCTTTCTTCTCCACATCACCTCACCTTCCTCCTTTCCTATCTGCTGCAGTGGCCCCAGGACCAGGGCTGCAGCTGCAAGTGCTGAAGTAGCAATGACTCCTAGGCAGGAAGGTGCACCTCTAGCTCTAAAGCTTCATGCCAGAGCTCCTGAGGGCTGACGGGGCAGATGGTGCCTTCACCCCATCCAGAAAAATCAGGGCAGCTCGTGAGGCAGGCATATTGCCTGGTGGTGGAGACAGCCCACTTTCTACACCTGTGAAACCCCATCCTACACCAACCGGAGTGGACTGTCAGGGAGGCACTTGCTAGGCTGGCGTTGCTTCTGACAATCTGGCCCAGCAGCATGGCCGAACCTCCTGGACCTTCTAAAGGTGGAAATACCTGAATACAAATGGAGAAAAGGGAGAACTGGAGCTGAGGGTAAAGGAACGAATACATGGGTTATGTGGTGAGGGAAATTCTTTTTTTTTTTTTTTTTTTTTTTGAGACAGAGTTTCACTCTTGTTGCCCAGGCTGGAGTGCAATGGCACAATCTCGGCTCACCCGCAACCTCTGCCTCCCTGGTTCAAGCAATTCTCCTGCCTCAGCCTCCCAAGTAGCTGGGATTATAGGCATGTGCCACCACGCCCGGCTAATTTTGTATTTTTGGTAGAGACAGGGGTTCTCCATGTTGGTCAGCCTGGTCTTGAACTCCCAACTTCAGGTGATCCACCCACTTCGGCCTCCCAAAGTGCTGGGATTACAGGTGTGAGCCATCGTGCCCGGCCAGGAAATCCAATTTTAGGTGAATCCTACGTTACAGTACTACCTTAAGAGGGGTGTGGAGGACATCATCTCTTAGCTCAACTACACCAGATGCCTGAAAGGGTGACGCCAAGGCCGCCTCTGCTTTTGGAACTTGACAAGGTCAAATGGCAGCCTGCAAACCTGAGTGGCCTGGTCCTGGAGGACATCTGCTGGTCTGACGTGGTGATGGACTAGATAAACTGCTATGACTGAGTGGGACTCTGGTCTTCCTTTTTAGGTGATATCCAGCAAACTGCAATATGGTCCCACCTGGCCCTGTTGGTAAGGTTACAACGTTGATGGTGATTGCAGATGTATCGAAACCCTGAGTTCCAGCCTCCTCAGGATACAGCAACAATAATGACATCTGTGGAAGAGCTGGGTGGAGCCAACCCTGGGCTAACGCTGGCATGCAGCGGTTCTTTTTACATGCATCGCAGGCACAGGCAGCCCTGCAGCAAGGCAGGAAGCAGGCAATGCTAAAGGAGCTGCCCAGACAAACGTGATTATTCCACTTCGAGAACGCTGGGGCTGGGGCCGGGGGTGGCCTGCAGGGTGAGCTCTCGGCCCCCAGAACATCGTGGCTGTCACTGGAGTACCAGTGTTTCCAGGGACTTTGCTGCCTCAGTTCTGACCTCTGTGAGGGACTGGAGACTTAGGGCCAGCCACACTGACAGCCATGTGGTCAAGCTCCCAGACACACCTGGACCCCAAAGGCGCCTGCTCAGCACTATTGTGTGTGCTGCATCCTGAGGACACGGGAGCTCTGTGACTGGGCTCTCCTGGACTCTGCTCTAGGCCTCATCAATGACTTTAACCTGCTTCCTTTCACCATGAGCTGTCTGAGTCACACAGGTGAATTAACGAGCCTGAGGGTGGACGTAAGGACCCCCAAATCTGTAGCCCATTGCTCTGCCGTGAGGGTGGTCCTGGGGATGCCTGAGCTTGTCTCTGGTGTCTGCAGTGAGGGTAGTCTCATAGGGGCTATTCCCTAAAGCTGCAGTTTGCCAAACTTGCAGGCATGGAATTCCAGAATCACCTTAGAAACTCTAAAGTCAGAAGAGAAGTTGTTCTCCAAGAGCCTCCGCAGGGATGTGCTGGGTGCCAAGTTCATTTTATTGGCTCAATGGCCTGTGCAGGAAGAACAGCTGGTGCCCCTCTTCACAGGGGAGACCAGTGAGGCCCAGGGAGGTGAAGTCACTTGCCTGAGGTCCCAGAAGCAGTAACTGGGGCTGGGTAGGAGCAGGAATGGCTGCTGCCAGCCAGAGGTGTCCCTAACCTGCCTGTCCTCTTGAATGGAGCCTGTCGCCTACTGGCTTCTGCTGGTGGGGACTGTGCACCGAAAGGTGCTGGATCTAGTTTTTCTGAAAATCAGCAAAATAGAAGGAACAGAGACAGCCAGGCCAGGGACAAGGAAGACCTAGCTTCTGCTGCACCCTTGGGGATGGGGGCTGGAGAGGAGCAGGGACAGAGGGCCCCCACCACAGGCTTCCAGCAAGAGGCTCCCAAACACCTGTTCTTTAGAAGCTTGAACCAGTTGCCACCTCTTAACACTGGGAGAGCTTGTGTTGAGGAACAAGAACATCTGGCCATCCCGGGCCACATGCCCAGAAGGCGGCCGTTGCTGGAGCCAAGTGTAGCCGCCCCCTTCACACAGGGTGTGTGCTCCCCAGCGCGCCCGACAGGCCTGCTTCCTTCCACCCACAGTGAGAAACACTTTCTACCACAAGCCAGAGCTGGCGTGCCCACGCGTAGGTACACACGCCACACGCACAGACACGCGCTGTGGTTTGGTGAAGCAGTTCTTCTCTTTACAGGGTGTGAAGCACTCACATCTCATCTGCTCTATTCTACGTCACTTTAAAAGTGCTGGCTGCTGCTCCCTATATTTAACTCTAGACCTATGGAGCCCAAGCAGGGTCCTCAGAGCTGGGTCCCGTGTGCTCTGATGCTTGCTGTGGGCTGGGGGCACATCCCTTCCGCTCTCAGGGCCTCAGTTTCCCAGGTTCCTTCAGGCTCCTGCCCAGGTCTACTGTCTGACCTGACAGCTCAGCAACAGGGGCCAAGTTCTGGATGACATCCAAGTGACAGGCCAGCAGCGGAGGTCCCCATTGGGGAAGGCAGAGGAGGGAGGAGGAAGGGGGAGGAGGGAGGATGGAGGATGGAGGAGGAAGGAGGAGGGAAAGCTGAAGTAGTAAAAGCAGAATAAAGGGCCCGGTCAGTGGCTGCTCACACTGGGGTGCCCTCACCCCAAAGTGAACTCCAGGTTTGGGCCTCGTTATTTGAGAAGGACACCAAGGTCTTGATCAATGAACTGACATGCTGGCCAGGCCATAGAGCCCTGTGACATCTGGACAAGGTTGTCAAACTCCGAACACTTTACAAAAGTAAAGGGACCAAGAGGCGTTTTCCTCTGTTACTTTATAACCCTTTCATACTAGTTGAACTTTTTTTTTTTTTTTTACAATGTAGATGTACTACTTTATAATTAAACAAAAAACTTTAAAATGATCTTTTAAAAAGGAAAATAATCACAGTGGAACATGAAATGGAATGTCAACTTTGGGGATGGGTCATCCGAGGAGTCCAAGAGCCCCAATGTGGTCCCGTGTCCCTGGTCCTCAGGTCATCACCCAGCCTCACCCACAGGGCACCTGCCATGGCCGTGGCCCACCCCGCAAGCTTCCACTTGGTGCCTACGTGGGAACGCACCATCTGCCACGGAACTTCCTCCTGTGGGGCAAAGGAGGGGTCCAGAAGCCCACAGGAGTCAAGTCAGCAAAATTAAGTTAATTTACAAAGTTATAGTAAAAACCACAATAGTGACCCAGTCCCTCCCACGCAGTGTGAGCCCTGGGCTGCGTCGCACCCGCAGGTGGCCGGTGCTGGCACCTCACAGGGCAAAGGTGGTGAAGAAGATGTGCATCTTGGCCAGGAAAGTGGTGACAGAGCCCTGCCGCCAGAGCTTCATCTCCACGTCCAGGGCAAAGTCCCGGGGCTCCAGCACAGCCCGCTGCAGGTAGACCACGCCCGTGTAGGCGTTGAGCCTGCGCGTGCCAAAGTAGCCCTCCTCGTTGCCCTTGATGATGGTCAGGGCGATGGTGTCCCCCGTGAAGGCTGGCGCGGGGCCAATGCGGAAGATATGCGCAGGCACCAGGAGGCCCGTCTGGAAGTTGAGCTGGTAATGTGTGATGCGCGCCGGCGAGTTCTGGCACTCCAGGAAGTCGTGGCACGTGGTGCGCTCGCACTTTCTGCAGGGAGGATGGGCCGGGTCACCCATGGCTCGCCCACCTCCCCCCAACCCCAGACAGGAACACAGACGGCACAGCTCAGCAGCAGGATCAAGGGCCAGCTCTCTCCCTAATGGCCTGGAAGCCTCAAGTAAGTCCCCTTACGTCCCCTGGGTCTCAGTTTCCTTGCCTGTGAGATGAGGTTAATAGAAGCTTCACAGGTTCACTGGAATGGGTGAGCTCAGCATGGCATGGGCCAGGCTCATTAACAGTTCTTACCTGTCCCCATGCTCCCTTCATCCTCCCTCCTGCCATCCTCCCATTCTTCCTTTCTCCTTCCTTTTCCCTTTCCCCTTCCTTTCCTCCCTCCCTTCTCCCTTCTTCCCAGTGCACCCAGTGTCCCTCCCAGGGTCCCTCCCAAGTGCCGGGTTATGTGGCTGGTGGCAGAGTAATGGTCTGTCAGTTCTGAGGTTAAGTGTGGTTAAGGGGCTGTCGCTCACACTCCTGATACCCTGAGCTGGGGAGTGGCGTGTCACAAGCAACCTCGTGGAGGGGCTCCTGTGATGTGGAGCTGAGGCCTCCTGCCCAGAGCCACAGAGCGGTGGCAGGACACTGTAGCCTGGACAGGCAGCCCTTGAGACCCTGAGCCAGACCGCCTAGCTGTACCACTCCCAGGCTCCTGGCCCTCAGACACTGCGTGACATAGAGTAAGTATCTGTTGTATTACGGTGTTAAATGTTGGTTGGGATAACTGGTCACACAGCAGTAACTACTATGTGTGTGAATGAGGAGGAGGGCTGGTGTTTTCTGTGTGTCTTTTCCCCTTTCTTCTCTCAACCTTGAACTCTCTACAAGGTACTTATATTTGTTTTGGTCACCTAGCCCGCAGACCCCGCAGTCAGGGGCTGGGAAGAGAGGAAGGTGGTCAAGGCAGGCGCCCATCTCTCGGCCTCACCCCTGGATAGTACAGGACCAGGACAGGCTCCCTGGGACTGGGACTGGGGTGGGGACACTCACGTTTTGGAGACTCGGACATAGTTGGGAGGACACTCAAAGCGTAGGCAGCGGAAGCTACCCTGGATGTTGTGGCAGGTCTCAGCCTCGGAACAGTTGTGGGTACCCAGCGCACACTCATCCAAGTCTGGGGGAGAAGAGGGGCAATGGCAGGGTCCCCACAGCTGGGGGGCCCAGCCTGAAACTCCCCAGCCTGCATGAAAGGCCTGGGCCCCATGGCAGCCTGACCTGTGAGAACAATCCGCGTGCCTCCCTGCACACGCATGCCCCATCTCACCTGCTCCGCACCCACAGCAGGGGGCCTTGTTCTGAAGTGTAAATCACCTCATGTCATGCCCTCCCAAGGCTTCTCGCGCTCCAGAATAAAGCCCAAGTCCCTCCTCTGGACACCAAGCCACACAGTGTAAGGCCTCTCTGGCCTCTCCAAGCCCCTTCTCTTCCACAGGGGCCACAGTCCTGCTGGACATTCTTGGGCTGCCCCAATAGCCTGACCCTTACCCTACCCCAGGGCCTTTGCTGCTGCGGAACGCTTTCCCCAGCTTTTCCTACTGCTGGCTCCTTCTCATCTTTTAACTCTCAGATCTTGAGTCACCCCCTCCAGGATGGCCTCCCTGACCACTCTACAGTGGTCCTCCTGCCCCATCACCCTCCATCCCACCCCATTTTATCATCCTCCTACAGCTCGTCACGCTCTGCACACACCGAGGCTGTTTTGTATGACTGCATGTTTTGTATGTTTCTACCGTCCCCATCAACTGGGTTCCAGGAGGGCAGGGGTGTTTGTCTTTCTCATTTCCATGGTGTCCCCAGTGCCCAGTGGAGTGCCTGCATGGAGCAGCGCTCAATACATCTTGCTGGACAGAAGTCCAAGACCCATCACTTGCAAGTTCAGACTCAGAGACGCAGAGCTATGAGTAAATGTCCCACATGAGCAACAGATGTGCTCACGCTTCCTGTACATTCAGAAGCAAACATACATGTGCAACTCCAACAGGCACACAGCCTCAGCACACATGTGAGCACACGCACACCCACACGGGTGCACAGAAACAAACACACAGAGGGCCCATTTGGGACAAAGAAACATACACATATAAACGTCAACAGACATATGAATAGATACCGTTCACAAAAGCTCAGAGAAGCAGGGGTAGGGGTAGGGGTAGGGGTGTCTCTGTGTGTGTGTGTGTGTGTGTGTGTGTGTGTGTGTCCCACAGGCACCCTGGAGGACAAAAGGTCTTAGAAATGGGTTCTTGAGACACTTTGAGGATGAGCTGCTCAGCCCAGAGAGGGCCGCCTCAGGAGGCCTCAGGGAAGTCCGGTGAGGTAGGGGCAGGGGGTCTTCCAGGGGCAGTCACAGAGGGCTTCAGTTTTTGTTTTCCAATCCTTCATATTGACACCATGTAGGAATTTCTCCTCACTTAGTCCTCACACCAGCCCTGTGCAGTGAGGGTCACTGGATTCCTCAGACAGAGGAGGGTGCAGAGGCTCAGAGAGGGGCAAAGCCTTGCTCAAGGTCACACAGCAGTGAGCAGGGCAGCAAGCCAGGTATGCCTGATGCCAAAATCTGTGATCCAATCATGATGCCAAGCTGACTCCTAAGAGTAACAACATAATAGTAATAACACCAATAGTCAGCCTGCCTCCAGAGTTTACCGCCTGACGTCCCTGTGATGCCTGAGGGACTCTGCGCCCATGCAAACCATTGCAGGTGTCCACAAATGTGCCCAGGGTCACACAGCTGCCAGGGCAAGGCCAGGACTCAATACCCCTGGCCCACCTCAGACTGTGGGCTCTTGGCCACCAGGCTCTCTTGTAGGGGGTCAGCTCACATCTGTTCACCTCTCTGGGCCTCACTTCCCTCCCTCCATAAAATGGGCCCCAGGGTGGTGCAGATGAGTGGGAGAAAACATGGCAAGAGGCCAGGCAGGGTAGAGCCCAACTGGGTGGTCCGGGGTTGCTGATTATTCGCTAGCGGACTCCACATGGAGAGGGCCTCCTCCTGCTCCTCAGCCTATGCCCCGGGTGGCCTGCTTCAGTGACCCCAGAGCTTGTGTGAGTGGGGCAGGAAGGATGTGGGAGCTTTTTGCTTTGGCTCTGGGCTGCTGCTGCTGGAGATGCCCAGAAGCGAAGGGCCGAGAAGGGTGAGTGGCTGCAGCCTGGCCTCACCAAGCTTGTGGGAAGCGGTCAGTCGCAGGTCTTCCCTAACGCCCCAGGGCCTTGCCCATCGGTGCTGCCAGGCCCCTGGAGAGTGTGGGCTAACGTGGGAGCTGGACTAGGCCCTGTATCCAGGGCTGCCATCGCAGCCTCATCAGAGACAGCCAGGGTCAGCCACAAGTCAGCCGCAACTCAGATGTGTAAAAGTGGGAGACAGAGCAAAAAGGACGAAACACGGGAGTCCTACAAAATGTAGCCCTGGGAGAGAGGCTTCCAAGGGCTTCTGAAGGACCTGAGGCCCAGAAGCCCACAACAGCTCAGGGTCAAGACTGAGAGCACTGCTCAAAGCTGGCCTGGCCCATCGAGTGGCATGCAGACAAGGGCTCTTACTACACAGAAACAAGCAGGCTCTACTACACAGAAATCAGGGTGACTTTCAGCATGGCCTCAAATGATATTTCATACAAGTGGTGTCTGTGTGTGTGTGTGTGTGTGTGTGTGTGTGTGTGTGTGTTTATATCTGCTTAGGGAAAGACTGGAGGGAAATGCATGCAAACATGAGCAGTGGTTCCCTCTCAGCTCAGTCACGGGGTCAAATGTCCAGTGAGCACCTACTATGTGCTGGGCATTTTGCTCTAGATGCTGGTGAGCCACACAGACAGGGCCCTACCTTCATGGAGTGTGCATTCCAGGGGAGAAGGCTGAGCCTAAATTCCTTCAGATTTTCCTGTACTTTTTTTTTTAACTATTGGAGAGGGGCTAAAGGCTAACAGAGACATTATCCAGCATGTTCTTTCCCCCAAGCCAGCCTCCCTGACCCTGTTTGAGCCGAGAGACCTCAGAGTTTGGCCCAAGCCAGAACACGACAAAAGGACAGCCTCTTAGCTCTGAAGGTCAGGAGCTGCAAAAGCGGCTACATGGAGTGACCCGGGAAATGGACGAGGCCGGGGAGCAGGCAGCCCCCACTGCGCCCTCGCCTACCGTGTGAGTCAGAAGGCTCCTCCAGAAGGAAGGTCTGGAGAGGAAGCGAGGGTGGCAGATGTGCAGGTGTGGGGCTCTACCTTGCCCCGATCTCCTGGTGGGGGCTGGTGGCACAGTGGGAGCCTGCAGAGGGGACCTGGCCTTGCCAGTTCTTCAACACAGAGCAAGCCACTGGGGCAGAGGGGCAGCCACCCCAAGAAGAGGACGCAGAGACGGGGTGGCGGGCAAGCCCAGGCAAGAGAGAAGCGTTGGGGTCAGGTGCACCCACGATGGGCACATGCCAGGTCCCGGGAAGCCCTCTCTAGTGGCCAGCCAGGCACATGTGGGCATCCAGGTATCCCAAGCACCCCCCAGGTGCTCAGTGTGGGTCGGAAAATAAAGAGCCAGGGAGAGTCTGTCCTCAGTGTAGACAGGTTTGAACCTGAAACTCCTCCAAGAGCAAATGTCACTGCAGTGTCTGAGGGGGCTTCCTTGAAGTGGCCACACCTGTGTTCCGCCCCCAGGAACAGGGCCTTGGTGTCACATGTGAAATCACAATCCAGAAGGATAAAGTCATATTTCCTGCCAAGCTGAGGACATGGTGAGTAGAATCCTTACCTTTTATGGAGTCCATACCGACTTTTTTTTTAATTAAAAAGAAGAGGGCTTTGCAGCCAGCCAGACCTAAGCCAGCTTCTGTGGGCCCAGCAGGCCTCCCAGTCAGTGATTTATAGGGTCTTCTCACAGTCTTCTGATTTAACTTATGACTCTGATATGTTTGCATCCGCCCAAACAAAGGACTGCTTGTGCATTGGGACTACGTACACACCTAAGGGCTGGAACCTAGGGGCACAATGCACTCTGACCTGCCCCATGCCGCGCCACTCCACCCTGCCCTATAGTGCTTTCTGTTCTATGCTAATAGAAAGGAGAACACAGACAGCTGGCTGAAGTCTACCAACTTGATCTCAGGATCCACTGACAGGTAGCAACCACCAGCCTGCACCATGCTGGGCTAACTCCAAACCCTTCTGAGTGCTAACTCTGACCCCTGGTCCCCAGAACACCAAGACCCGCTTTTGTGGGACAAGAAGATGCCCAAGGCTGGGCCAGGACCCTGGTCACACCCCGAAGGCTGCACCCTAGGGAACTCCATGCTCTCAGCTCCATGCGTGGGGAAGACCTGGCCACTGAAGTCAGGAGGAGGTCTGAGCTCTGCGGCGCCAAGGGACCGAGGGGCTGAGGGGTTAAGTGGTTGGTTCTCCTGGGGCAATGACCCCTTCTGCATCCTGGCCCCTCACCTTGCCTTGGTGGCTTGCCAGGCCCAGAGTCTGGTGGCAAATGGCACTGAACTTAGAATTATGACTCTCTAGCAGAGGAGGAACATGAAATACCAGAGAACATGGTCTCTCTCCAGGGACATAGTCCCCTCTCTTGCAAATTCGACAGGTGACTGCCCAGCCCTTGTACATCCTCAATAGCAGGGGAGTGGGGGACCCTCCCATTGCGCAGCCCCTCCCAGCTCTACACAGTTCTGATGAGAAGAATGCGTTTCTGCACCAGGGCTGGGATAAGCCTCCCCATGACACCCTTCCCTACTCCCCGGGATCTCGCCCTACCCTCTGGGTCCACAGACCTGCCTGATCCCCTTGTCCCTGCATAACACTGCAGAGACTCGGGACACTGCCTGGGATCCCTGTGGCTCTTCTGCAGTCTCCTCACTGGACAGGCCTGCTGCCTCCTTAAAACTACCCCATAGAATCCCTGTTCCACTCTCAGGACAGGGTCCAGAGCTGAGCACAGGCCTGGAAGATTCTAAGCTGCATTGAGCAGCAGCAAGATTGTCACCTTCTTCATCCCAGGCATTACCTCAATTAACATGGCCACTGGTAGCATTGGCCATCCTGCATTTATTCACCGGATATGGGGGCTCCAAGTGCATGCAAGCTCTGTGAGCTTTTCTGTGCCTGCTTGGAGCCTGCCCAAGGCCCTGGTGGAGGCAGGGGCAGGGGGACTTGCTCACCCTTGCAGGACCTTCCGTTGGCCGTCATGGTGTAGCCCTGCTCAGGACATGCACACTGGTAGCTCCCTGGCACATTGAGACAGCGGAAGGTGCAGAGGATGCCGGCGCCTTGAGCACACTCGTCGATGTCTGTCGGAGAGAGGTGCAGCCCCTGGTGAACCTCATCCACCCACAGAGCCCAGCCACTGACAGTCAGCCTGTCCCTGTTACAGCCACAGAGCTTAGGGGCCCATTTTTTAAATGAAGACAAGGGGACTGAGAGAGTAGAAGAGAGTTGCCCGAGTCCACGAAGCAAAACAGGACTCCCACTCCAGTGCTCATGCCCGAGGGCTGCTCCCTGACTCCTACTACCAGCTGAGGGGACAATCAGATGCCAGTCACGGGCACCTATGTAAACTTAGTTCTTCATCCCCCTGAAGTCGGGACCACTATTCCCATTTTACAGAGGAGAAGGCTGAGGTCAGAGTGGAGAGGCAATCTGCCCAAGGTCACACAGACAGGAAGCTGCAGGGATGGGGCGTGAACTTAGATCTGATGCTAAAACCTTTCTGTGTCCATGGCCCAGGAGGGACTCTCGGGGAGCCTGGCACAAGGGAAAGGAGTGCCTCTCTGGAAGGCGGCCCTTGGACAGGGGAAAGGTACCTGTGCAGGTGTGCCCATCCTCAGCCAGCTGGTAGCCCTGGCGGCAGTAGCACTGGTAGGAGCCGTAGATGTTGGCACACTCCTGGCTGCAGCGCTGGGCCTCACACTCGTTCACATCTGCAGGGACACCAGCAGGCAGTCATGGCAGGGCCCAAGTCTGCCCTGGAGAGCCCATCCAAATGCCGTCTGACAGCCAGGCCCACCAAGCTCCCTGGGCTGGACTGGGGTTAACCCATGCGAGGGCCAGCTTTCCTGCCAGGCTCGGTGACTAGGAAGGGATCCGTGGCCTCCCAGGGGTCTCAGCCAACTCACCTCACCAGGAGAAAATGAGGGAATTTCCTCCAGCCTGGGGAGGGGCTGAGAAAGACTGTGCCAGGTAAATGGGGCCAAGACCCCATGGCCCTCTAGCTTGGCCCCTCACCCCCTCACTGAGCAGCCTGGTGGCCTTACTCCACACCAGTCCCCATTGAGCTGGGCCAACAGCACCATGAACACATATGGGAATAATGTTACAGCCCTTCCCTCAGCCACAGGCACATCCCACATAGGTGGGTACACGGACCTTGGAGGCCTCAGATACCCCATTTGTGGGTACAGATGACACAGAGACCCAGCCTCTCTGGACTGAGGGAGCTGGGGCCCCAGGACCTCAGCAGGGGAATTCAGGACAGAAAACAACAGGAGGAAGGTGAGCGTGGAGGCCAGAGAGGGTTGGGTCAGACAGAGGAGGAGGGAGGGACCAGCGTGGGTGAAGGTGTGAGGGTGAAGGGTCGGGGAAGGCTCCGGGTTTTCCACGGTGGGTCTGCCCCCTGCGGATCCCAGGCAGCATGGGGTCAGAGATGAGGGCCAGCGTACCTTCACAGTGCTTGCCGTCCGCTGCTAGCAGGAACCCAGAGGCGCAGGAACAGCGGTAGGAGCCTAGTGTGTTCTCACACGTGTGCTGGCACAGGCGGCCTGGTGAGGCCCAGCACTCGTTCACGTCTGTGGGAGGGCAGGCAGCAGGCACAGGGTGGGTGGCCCTGAAGCCAGCTCCCTCCACCCCCAGGGGCCATCCAGGGCCGAAGGGAGGCTAAGTAAGAGAGGGACCCAAAAGGAAAGACAGGGAGAGGCCAGGACAGGCAAAGAGAGAGGCAAAGAGACCAGGTGGCGGGGAGACAGCAAGGGTGTCAGAGGAAGGCGAGAGGAAGAGGCCAGAGGGACAGACACAGGCAAGGCAAGAGACAAGAAGAGATGGTGCCAGAGACTGAGGGAAGCAGGAAAGACCAGAGTAAGAGGGGCAGAGCCACAGGGATGAGACAGGAGGGATTGAGAAGGTGGGGGCGGGGGCCAGAGCCAGGCCCTGGCAGGCCCAGCAGGAAGATGAGGCCAGCTGGAAGGCAGCCTTGGGGACTCCAGCAGGTGGGCCCCACTCAGGCAGTGGAGGTGCTGGGCACGGGGAGGTGGAGTGAACAGAGGGCAGGGGCCCAGCCAGGTGTTCCCCACGGGTCCTGGCCACCAGCCTACCTACCGATGCAGCCCCGGCCGAAGGCGTCCCGCTGAAAGCCCGCTTTGCAGTCACAGCGGTAGGAGCCGGGGAGGTTGTGGCACACCTGGCCCTCACCGCAGCGGTGCACACCCGTCTCACACTCGTTCACGTCTGTGGGGGGTGAGCAGGGTACCTTGAGTCCTGGAGCTCCCTCCACACACACCTCCCACGGGTGGGGAAGCGGACAGGCCGGGCTGGCTGGCAGGGTGGGGGCGGCTGGCCTTACCCACACACTTGGCCCCATCATCGCTGGCGTGGTAGCCGCGCCCACAGATCAGCGGGTTCCTCTGGCACGTGTAGGAGCCCACTGTGTTGATGCAGCTGAAGCCTGGCCGACATGGCTCGGACAGTGACGTGCACTCATTGATGTCTGCAGAGGCAGGTGTGGGTGAGGGAGCCTGGCATGGCGTCCTCCCAGGGCCACACTGGGAGGGGTCAGTCCTAGGCTCCAGACCAGCCCTGGTCAGAGCTGCAGGGCCAGACTGTCCCACCTCTGTGCCCCACTACCCAAGGGATACACCTCCCAGAACCCAAGCACCTGATGGCTGGCCCTATGCCCTCTCATATCTGCCCAACAGAGCAGCTGGAGGCAGGGCGGGATCGAGGTTGAGTGCTAGGATAACTACACCAACCACGTGCCAGGGGTCTAGGTGCCGGGGAAGTACAGCACATTAACAAGAAGTTTTAGAGGCACAGAGACTAAGTTAGCAACCCCTTTTTGGGAAGGAGTTGTTGGGGGGCGCAGAGCGGGTAGAATCTCAGACCCACTTGGGGACTAGGCCGGCGTCTATAAACCTGAAAGTCTCAACCCTCGCGTGCAGCACGGAATCATTCTAGGAGGTCTCACTAGCATTCTCCGAAAATGGGAAATTTCAGGGGGTGTCACACGCAGTACTGTGTGGGAACATTTGTGTTCCAGGTCTACCTGGATGTGTGTAGATGTATGTGCCAGGTCATGATCTATCACATAGCCACTGCTGACTGGTTAAAAAAAACTGGATACTCATTCACATCCAGTCCAACCCCACAGACAGCTTCACAGAGGCCACTGAATAATAACTCAGCCAAGGTTTAACAGCTCAAGGTAATAGAAGCAGCTACACTTTGGGGGCAGTGGCGCCCCCAGGGTTGAACACTTGACATGCCCATTCACAGGTAGGGACAAGGGGGCTGGGAGAGGAATGGAGCAGCAAGCCAGGCCTCCCTGGTCTCTAAAGCCCTCAAAGCCCCCGCAATGCCTCCAGTAGAGCCCTAGGCTGGTGATCCCCAGTGCTGCAGCCCCCACTCACCCACACAGTTGCCTTCAGGATCCTGCAGGAAGCCATCCATGCAGCGCTGCCGGGCCTGGCAGTAGAAGGAACCCTTGGTGTTCTGGCACAAGAAGCCCGCCTGGCAGGTGTGCGTGCCCATTGCACACTCATCCACGTCTGCAGCGGAGAGGCTGGGTGTCAAGGGCTGGGGGACAGGTCCTGCCTTTACACCCAGCAGCCCTGCCCACACATCCCCGCCCGCAGACCTGTGACCCCGATGGCTACAAAGATCTCTCCGGGAAGCTGGCAGAGCCACACTGTTGCTGGTATGGCCTTTGTCCCAGGAGTAATAGCAACATGACCATGTTTACTGCACTTCTGCTTGGTCCCACCATTGTTCTGGGCACCCTCAGCCCAAAGAAGTAGATGTCATGACATGCCCCATCTTACAAACAGGGAAGCTGAGGCACAGACAAGGCTCTACCGCTGGGGAGCACTGCACCAGGACCAGAACCTGGGGGACTGGCTCCCAAGCCTGCTGTGTTAGCCACTGTCCCACACTTGCAGGGGGAAGAAGTGGGGATGTCCCCACCGTGTGCCTAAATCTCTAAGGTAAGGTCATGTGTTCACACTTTAGGGAGGTAGCACAGGTAGCAAGACGGCTTCAACTCTGGAGACTTTCTTTCTGTTTCTGGAACACACCAAGAGTGCTTCTTCCCCAAACCCAAAAGGCCTTGGCATGCCGCCCCCTCTGCCTGAAGCTTCTCATTCAGGTCTCAACTCCAACATCACCTCCTCCGGGGCCTCCCTGGACCCACCACTTACAGGGGTCCCCACCCCCAGTCACTCTGCCATCTCCATTTGCCTATGTGGACTCCACTGCCCCCACCACGAGGTCAGAGAAGGGCCACAGCACCCCACCCTGGATCCCTGGTACCCAGGACCTGGCAGGCACATAAGAACAGCTCAGGAAGTACTTGAAAGGATTGGATGAAACCCCTCCCTCTGCTTAGAAGGCTGGAATTTTCCAGTGAAAGGGATGGAGTGAACCCTCTGTGGGCTCCGCCTCAATGTACAAACCAGGCCACAGCAAGGGGCATAACTGGCACCCAGACATCAGCAGGCAGGGGCAAAGCCGGGGTGGACCTAGCCTGCCCTCACCTGCCTCAGACTCCCATCTCTGCCCCAAACACTACCATCGTGGGGTCTTCCCACCAGCAGGAAACCCAACTAAGGGGAGCTTGCTAGAAAGGAGGGGATGGAGAGAGGCACGGCCAGGCCTGAGCGTGGCCAGGGCAGGACAGGGGTGGGGCCAGGGAGGGGTAGGGCAAAGCTGGCTGTTGGGCAGGGCCTCCAGTTGGTCCTTCTGTGCCCTTCTCACCTTCACACTCGCCATCCTTGAGGGCATAGCCCGGTTCGCAGGTGAGTGCCTTGTAGCAGTGGAAAGAGCCCAGCGTGTTCACACAGTGCTCGCCCCGACTGCACGTGTGCAGGTCCGTCACACACTCGTTGATGTCTGCAGGGAGAGCGAGGCTGTCAGAAGCTGCAGAGTCCCTGGGACAGTGGCTGAGTGCAGCCAGCAGACCTTGGGCCACCAGGAGGGAGAGAGCTCCAGGTCCCGCCCTCAACGTGCTCACCATTCAGAGATGTGGCTGATGTCTCAGCACCCAGACATCCCTTCATTCAACAAAGATTTATTGAGCACCTGCTATGCACTAAGCACTGTTCTTGGCACTGGGTGTACATCAGTGACCAAGACAGAAATCCCTGCCCTTGTTGGGCAGACACTCAAGGGGAAAGGACACAATAAATACATAAACAAACATAAATGGAGGTGGTGCTGAGTGCTATGGACAAAACAGAGCAGGACGCAGGAAACAGGGAGTGCCCAGGTACAGTGGGGGGCATTGTAGGGGAGTGGGTCAGGGATGGATTCTCAGAAAAGAAGACATCTGAGCAAAGATGATACAAGATGACAGACTGGGCCATGCAGACAGACCAGGCAGATGGGTCAGGGATGTGAAGGCCCTGAGAAGGAAACCAGCTGTGCAGGTTCAAGGGCCCGCTAGGAGGTGGGTGTGCTGCAGGGGAGAGAAGGGAGAAAAAGGGGGAGCAGGAGGAACAGTGGGAGCCACAGAGAGTTCCAAGCAGAAGAGAGAGTGGTCTGATTTAATTGGAGCAGGGATCCCTGGCAGGGGCTGGAGAATAGGGGTGAGAATCCAGGCAGGAGATTCAGTGGCTCGGACTACCTTTTATGGGCTGGGAGAAGCAACTGGATTCTGAAGTATTTTGAAGCTGAAACCAACAAAACCCACTGATGGATGAGATAAAAGTGAGGTGGGAGGAGGGGACAGGTGGCAGTGAGGGCCGGCTATGAGGTGTAGGCTGCAGGGGAAGGTGGGAGCCCTGCTGGCCGTGAGAGTTTGAGGGTGAAGAGACAGCCAAGGACATGCCTTGGAGTTCACACAAGGGGTCTGAGTGGGATTACTAACTTGAGAATGGTCAGATGGCTGAGGCCACCCAGGGGAGAGAAGTACACGGAGAGGAGGCCAAGGACCAGCTCCTGGGAGATTCCAGGGATACGCAGTTGGGGAGAGGAGAAGCCAATGAAGGAGAGAAAGGACGCAAAAGGGAGGTGGGGAGCCACAGAGGCTCAGAAACTGCCCCCGGGCCACAGAGGCCACCAACTCAGAAACCGCCCCCAGGCCACAGAGGCCACCAACTCAGAAACCACCCCCGGGCCACAGAAGCCACCAACTCAGAAACCACCCCAGGGCCACAGAGGCCACCAACTCAGAAACTGCCCAGGGGCCACAGAGGCCACCAACTCAGAAACCACCCCAGGGCCACAGAGGCCACCAACTCAGAAACTGCCCAGGGGCCACAGAGGCCACCAACTCAGAAACCACCCCAGGGCCACAGTGGCCACAGAAGCCACCAACTCAAAAACTGCCCAGGGGCCACAGAGGCCACCAACTCAGAAACTGCCCCAAGGCCAGCGCTAAGCCAGTGTGGAGGGCAGACCCATTTACTCCCTCCTGGTGCTCCACTTTGTGGTGGCAGTCAGGTGCACTAGTCCTCTCCTTATCTATCCATTCCACACATCCTTATCTATCCATTCCACATATCCTTATCTATCCATTCCACACATCCTTATCTATCCATTCCACACACATAACTCTGTGCTAGGCTCCTGTGACCAAGCGGGTGTATCGGCCCCAGCCCCGGCCCTCAAGGACAGGCAGGTGGAGGCTTGGGGGCTCCAGCCAGAGAACTACCCGCTGTGGTCTGGACCATCAGAGCCACTTCTCAGGAGTGGTGACATTCCAGTTGAGTCTACAAGGATGACTAGGGGACCAGGTGGAGAGGTGGAGGCCAAGGTCCTGGGGAAAGAGACCCTCCCAAACTCACAGGTGAACCAAACAGTGTCAGACCAAGCAGACCTGGGGATGGCTGGGAATGGGGAGGAGGGAAAGGGACAGTTCTGGGCCAGTGGTTTCCAAGGAAGGCTTAGTTGGGCAAGATAAAGACTGCTGATTTATAGGCTGGACTTATAGAAGGAGACCGTTCCCAGGACCCCAGAAATGCCCATAACCCAAGGAGCCTCCCACAGCCTGGAAGAATTATGGTAATAAATAGCAGCACCATGAGCGGAGGCTCACCAGGGTCAGGTGGTTTAGAGGACATCGTTCTGCAAGCCCCATTTCTCAGAGGAAGAAATCAGCCTTCCAGTAGTGCTGTGACTGGACCAGAGTCACATGGACAGCCATGTGGCAGATCAAGAACGGAAGTCAGATCGCCGGGCCCAGAGCTGTACCCTTGCCCCATCATTCAGGCACTGCTGCAGCACCACTTCATGGGGGGCTCAGAGCTGGGGGCTGCCTCCCTCACATCTTCTTGCACAGAAGCTGGGGTCCAGCAGAGCCCCCCTCTGGAACATTCCACCTGGAACATTTTTCCCTGTGCCCAAGACAGTCTTCAAAGTTCAGACCACAAAAGGCAAATGGTAAACACAGGGGAGTCCCTGGCACAGGTCGCACCCAATACTGTCCCACTTTGATTTACATACCTCCAGTGATGGGGAGTTTACTACCTCTGCAGGTTGCCTCAGTGTAACATTGGTTGAATTATAACAATGATGTCACAAGACTAGCAAATTCTTCAAATGGATTAATTCATTTAATCCCCACAATGACACTTTGAGGTAGGTGCTGTTATCTCATTCACAGATGAGGAAACTGAGGCTCAGAGAGTTTAACCAACTGTTTTAAGGTTTTATATTAGAAATTGAAAGAGCTAGGATTTCAGCACAGGCAGGCAGGCTGGCTGCAGAGGCCATACCCTTGATCCTAGCATGAGCCTCCCATCTCACCTGCCTGGGTTAATAAACAAGTGCAGAACAAACAAATGAACTGCAGGAGAGCCCAGTGGACATTTGTGGACGTACAAATGACGGAAAGAATGTGCTGCAGGTGCTAACACGACGGGATGAACACGTGTGCGAGGGGCATGGAAGGATGAAGAAGAGGCGCTGACGGGTTTGTACAGGATGAACAAGAAGGGAAATAAATAAAGGAATGCGTGTGAGCTCATAAATTTTGCTGAATGGAATGTGCCCTTGCTCTTTCATTCCCAGAACCCACTTTGCAGCTGCCTGGGGACCCCTTTTAGCATGAGGTCTTATCTCCAGGCAGCCAGAGGAGCCTGCGTACTTAGGCATCGCGAGAGGGCAGAGCATCACAGGAGGGGTGCTCGTGGGCCCTGGTGGGATCCGCCTTCCCAGACGCACACACACACGGACCCAACACAGACAGGAGGAGCCGGCTGGCTGCTGGCAAGCAGGGTCAGGAGGTGCATGTTGTGCCGACAGCTAGAGGCCTAGGGCAAACATGTCTGCAGCAGGCGTTCAGCCCAGCACCATGGGCTCATGTGCCCAGCGGTGAAAGGCGAGGAAGGAAGGGGATATGTCTAGGCTGGACATGGTCCCCAAGCACAGAGAAGACAAATGGGGCTCTGGTCACATGCCCTGAACGCACTATGTTCTGATCTTACTTCCACACCTTTATTTGAGCTGTTCCTTCCACCCCACATGCCCTTCCTGATTTCCAAATGCTAACCCGATGCCACCAGCTGGAATGACCTCGCCCTCTGCGCATGTCTCTGTGATGGCATTTACCACAGCCTGCCCTGAGTCCCAGCGACTTTGGGTCTATCTTCGTCTGGGACCACAAACTGGAGGAGGACAAGGGCTTACAGTCCTCTGCGAAAATATCAGAGGCTGCAGACGTATGCACAGAGCACTACCAGAGCCCTGGCGCCTGGCCCACATGGGGCCTAAGAGAGGGGAAGAAAGAGGCATCACTGAGCACCGACCCAGGCGATGTGCAGGCCAGATGCCGGTTATGAGCCTGCACCCAGTCCTCTGGCCCCACAGTCAGAGGGGAGGAAAGGGAGGCTCAGAGGAGAGCTCCACTGCTCAAGGTCACATAGCAAAGGAATGCCAAGCTGGTGTGCAAGGGGGGCTCTGCTGGACCCCAGCTTCTGTCCACCAGCCTCTGCGGAGGACCCTGGGGAAGGCATGTAGCTGTTGTAGCATGCTTACGGTGCCCAGGCTCTGTGCTACCCCACACACGTCACACAATCATCAAAAGAGGATCAACAGCCTCCTTATTACAGATGAGAAAACCACGGCTGGGGGAAGACAAGTCATTCATCCAAGGCCACAGAGCTTCTGGGGGTCCTGCTTGGAGCCCAGGCCTCCTGCCTCCAGACTCCACACATGCTATCCTTCTCCCAGCATGTCTGATCCCCTCATTTTCCTGCAGCCCAGGTGGGGTCCATGATCCACTAGGCCACACATCCAGTTCCCTGACACATAGACACGTCCCTGGGGAAAGCAGCCTCCGGGTGGAGCTGGCAGCCAAGCGGGACAAGACGCCAGGACACAAGGGCATGACATAGAGCACTGCGGTGCCGGCTGTGCTGAGAGCTCACATGCAAAGGACAGGCCCTTTGGCATGTGGCCACAGTGTGGCAGGTTTGGCGTGGAGCAGAGCGGAGAGCTGTGACGGCGGGCGGCAGGTGGGGCCCTGGCTTACCCACGCACTTCCTGTGCGCATTGAGGATATAGCCATCCGCACAGAGCACTGTGTGGTTGACACAGTAGAAGGATCCCAGGGTGTTCACACAGAACTGTCGCCGGCTACAATCGTGAGCACCCATCAGGCACTCGTCTCGGTCTAGCGGCAGCCGCAGGAGGAAAAACAGAAGGACTGTTAGAGGGGCATGGGCTGCCACGGAGCATCAGTGACAGGAGAATGAGACCCAGCAAGGGGCGGGGGCCTGCCTGGGGCCTCCCCGCCTGACTGTGTGTAGCTGGGCCTCGGGCCCAAGCCTGAGCGTGCAGAGCTGGTCCCCACTGCCCCAGTAAGGACGGTGGCAAGGTGAGACTCAGAGAGGGTGGGTGGCTGTCCACAGTCACAGTGGGGACAGGACCAAAGGCTGCCTCCCGTACGCACTCGACACTTCCCACATCCACAGGCGCCAAGAGAACCATGCCACTGAGAGCTTGCAAAGTCCAGTACTTAGACCAGGCCAGAAACATAAACCAGGGAAGGGCCCGCAGGGGTTCCAGGACACTGAGTGTTTGTGCTCCATCCAAAAGGGGACGGGGGTGTGGACCCCTTGTATGCAGATTTCACAGTTTCAAGAGCAACCTGAAATCTGGAAGTGTTTTAAACATTCTTGTACTCAACATGTTTGGAACTCACTTGATTATTTCCAATGCAGCAGAGTTGAGTAGCGCTCCTCCACAGGGCAGGTGCCCCTCTGAATGCCCGTTGCAACCTGTGGCCTGGACCCTGGCTTTCACTGCCAGGGCCCCCAGAGGAGGGAGGGGGTCCTGGAGATGTGCAGACATGGGCCAGGCTGCATGACCAGCACAGGCAGAGGGGCCTCACAGGGCTGGGCCCAAAGGAGGCCTGCCCCAGGACAGATGCAGCCCTTACATCTTCAGGGCCCTGGGAGACGGGGAGTGGGGCCCAGAGAACCCAGCACCACCTGGACCTGACAGCTGCCCCCAGCATCGGAGAGGAAGGCCTGCCGGTCACTGGGCAAGTCTAATCTCCTCTCTGGGCTCACAGGACGGTGTTTGTCCACATCAGAACATAGTCTCGGCTGGGGATGGACACGGGCTTTCAGCTTCTGAGAGGGATGTGGGTATTCACCCAGGCAGACTTGACTCTGTTCTCCCCAGACACCCATCAGGGTCTCATCTCTGAGCCAGAACTGCCATACTTCCTAGACTCTGCATACTCCATTTCTGTCCTGCCCCCAGGCAGGAGGTGAAGTCTTGAGACCTCTCAGCTTGGTTCTTCAGATGCCATTCACTGTGGGAACCAACCCAGCAGGTGCTGGATCCAATGGCCTCATTTTACAGTGGGGGGTCCTGGCCCACAAAGGCCCCACAGAGACAAGACCCAGACCTAGGCGGGGTCACAGGGGTGGAAGGAATGTGATCCTTGGAGAGCTAATCATCACCAATGTCCTTCATTTGGGAACACATTCAGCCAGGCATTCCTGCTGTCCAGCCTCCCTCCCACTCCCCATCAGGGACACTTCCGGCTGCCCTTGAAACAACTGGCATTGCTTCCCCTTCCCCCTCTCCACCCAGGCCTGGACAGGGCTGCACAGACCAGGGCAACCCTCAAGGGCAAGGAGAGTGGAGGTAGTGTCCACAGACCAGCAGCACCCATATCACCTCATTAGAAGCACAAATTCTCAGGCCCACCCACCCAGACCTATTGACTCGATCTCTGGGGATTCGGCAGAATCTCAGGACCGCCTGTTTGACCCAGGCCTCCAGGGAATCAGGTGCACACTCCGAGGGAGAAACATTGCTCCAGGAAATGTGGAGCAACACCACGGGAGGAGCCCGGGCCCTGTTCCTCTGCAGCCCGCTGCGGCCCAGCCTGGAGTGCATGTACATACCGTACATACAGTGAGAGGGAGCGACTGTTTAACCTGCTCCACTGGGGGTGCTCATCATAGCAGCCAAGACTTTTCCCACACAAACTCAGCAGGTTTTAGGTACCAGCCACGCCTACCTGGAGGCCCCCATCACAGGCCAACTCAGGTTTGCACAGGTAGGAGGGCACCCCAAGGCACTCACCTTCACAGGACACGCCGTCCGCCATGATGGCATAGCCGGGAAAACAGGAACATATGGCTGAGCCCCCAACAGTGCTGCACACCTGCTTGCAGGGTCCGTTGTCTGGAGGAAACCACACAGAAATCAGAGACCACCAGGCCCTGGCCTTGGCCCACACTGGTTCATTCCCCATCCCTGGCTCTAACCTACTAGTGAGACACAGAAACAAGGCCCCTGGGAGGCAGGGAGGCAAGGAGGCTGGGAGACAAGGAACCCCACTCCTGGTCCTTTTCATAGGTTCATCCATTAAGTCTGCTTCAACACCATCTGGCGTCGGGGACGATGTTCTGGGTCTACCTCCCCCATCACTCAGATCCCAGCCCATGCCCTGAGTGACAGCAAGAACAGTGAGGAGATGGAGGAGAAGAGAGAAGGAGGAAGAGAAAGGAAGGAGGCAGGGAAAAAAGTGGGGGAAGGGAATGAGGAGAAGAACAATAAAGAAGAGGGCTTTCTAGGCATCGCTGAACACAGTCTCCACAACAGGTCGGCAAACCAGGATATGACTACCTCAACGTTATAAGAATGGAGACAAAAAGCAGCTAATTGGCTTGTTTGGGGTCACACACCAGACCCTAGGCTGCCCCCCACATCACATCTCCTCAGTGACTTCCTCAGCTCCTCACTCAGCCCCAGGTAAGCCCATCATCCCAAAACAGAAGCACACCCTTTGGAGGGGCCATCTTGCACATATCCAGCACCAGAGAGCTCATCACCTGCAAGCAGCCCAGACCCACTCCCTGGACCCTGGGTCCTGTCCTGGAGACACCACCCCCACCGCTTACCTTTGCAGGTGTTGGGCTGCGGCAGTGGCAGCGGGATGGTGTTAGAGGCCACCTGGGAAAATTCTGACTTCAGTGCAGGTTCCTGTGGGGCTTCTGGCTGTGGAGGGTGACCCTCTATCATGGGTAGAGCAGAGAGGGGGTTGGGGGAGGTCTCAGGTCTTCAGCCAGGCCTGAGGCACTTCCAGGCACCTGCCCTTCTCACGCAGGCACTGACGTTTAATCCCCCACCCCATTTCACAGGAGAGGAAAATGAGGTTTGGAGTGTGCATATACCTTGGGAAAGATCAATCTCAGCTACTGGGGCAGAGGGGGTGGAAGGAAAGGAGGCAAGGAAGAAGAGAGGGGGGAAAGGAAAAAGAGTGTCTAGATTAAAAACCAGCAATCAATTCTAGGACCACTGGCTGGGAGGAAATCCCTCTGGATCACCATGGGCCCAGCGCTGGGGAGATAGCTGGGTTTTGGTAAGAGCCTGTCCCTGCACTCAAATATAGGACAAGGTGCTGGGGCCAGGTCCCTGCAGATGCAGCTCCAGGAAGGAAGCTTCTATTTTCCCTGCCTCACAAATCTCCCATCACTGGAGGCCTCAGGCTTCTGTGGGTTCCAACGTATGGGGTAGCAGGAGGTGAAGGACCCCACAGTGTGCACCTCAGGAATGCCACACTCCCGTGGCAAGATCAGCCCTGCCCACAGCCCCTGCCCTGGCCATCAGGGCCCTTACCTGGGCGGCAAGTGCGGCCATCATCCTGTAGTGAGAAGCCAGGAAAGCAGGCACAGTGGTAAGAGCCCACAGTATTGATGCAAAGGTGCTGGCACAGCTCTCCCGGGAGGAGAAGGCACTCATCCTGGTCATCGCCTGGCAGGCTGTTGGGCAGCTCGGCCTCTGTGCCCAGTGACAGGGCCTCTCGGCCCGCCATCTCTGCCTCTGAAACTAGGACAGGAGTTAGAGCTCAAGACAGAGCCAGCTTGGTCAGAGTAGATGGCTGAGACCACCAGCTTTGGGAAATTAGTGCAGGTCCTCATCAAGGCCTCTGTGTGCCCAGCAGACAGCAAGGATAGATGAAGCAGGATGCATGGGTGGGTGGGTGGATGGATGGATGGATGGATGAATGGGTGGTGACTGGATGGGTGGATGAATGAAGGAGGATAGAGGGATAGGTGGATGGGTAGATGGAAGGATGGGTGGATAGATGGATACATGGGTGGATGGATGAATGGGTGTGTGGCTGAATGGATGGATGGGTAGGTGGATGGATAGATGGATGGGTAGATGAATGGGTAGATGAATGAGTGGATGAGTGGATGGGTAGATGGACAGGTGGACAGACAGACAAACAGATGGACAGATTGATAGGTGGGTGGGTGGGTGGGTGGATGGATGGATGGATGGATGGATGGATGGACAGACAGACGTACAGACGGATGGGCAAATGAATGAACAGACCCAAAACAGTAAGAATGAACCCATCAGAGCCAGGTCCAAGTCTTCATCACTGAGTCCCCTACAATAGGACAGGGTCAGATCCACAAGGAAGCTCTCACTAAAGTGTTATAATGGATTCAGACTCCTAACCTCAGTGACATCAGGCAGGACCTTCCTTAGCAGCAGAAAGAGCTCCAAATCTGGGCTCCACTGGATCAGATGTGACCACTGACTGGGGCCTTCACTAGCTGGGTCAACTTGGGCAGCACTAGGCCTCTCTGTGCCTCCAGATTCTGGGATAAACTCATCTCCCAGGGTTGTGCTGGGGAACAGGTGAGAGTGGAAGAGAAGGCTCCTGGGGCTGAGCTTCCTTGGGAAGTTCTTTGTTTAACAGCTGTGGGGAAAGCATGCAGCTAGGACTTCAGGGAGAGGCCTACAGCCCCTCTAAGCTCTGTGCCAGCCCTGGGCCTCCGCCCTTCCCACCCAATCCAGGCAGTGGAGCCCACATAGAGAGTAGCTGCATGAAGTCACGTCTGAGGAACGTGTTTCATATGGAGGGTGTTTACATTAAGCTGAAGCCCAATCAGTCCCAGCCGGTGCCTCTAGACAGGGCCATGATGGCTGGCGGTCTGGCCCTGCAGAGACTGAGCACTGCAGGCAGGCGGCGGACAGACCTGGGCCCAGGACTCCTCCTAGCACACCACAGGCTAGACAGCACCTCCAGGATTCAGGTTCAGCTCACCCTCACCAGCACCTTCCTCACAGGAGGAGGGAGCATTGATCTCTGGCCTGGATCATGCCTGACTCTGTTGCCCACCTCCCTTCCACCCACCCGCCCTTTGACTTTTGAAGCCAGACTTCCTCCCAAACTCTACCTTCAGCCAGACTCTTATGGGTGCTAACCTGACCTTCACACCAGTATTCAACCAGCCCCTTAGAGTCAATCTTGGCAAGTAGCATTTCCTTGGACTCGACTTACTCTCTGTACCCACATCGGACTGGCGAGGGTGGTTGGTCCATCTGTTTTGGTTGATCTACCCAGGCCGGGCCTGGTCCAACCCCCATGCACTTGCCCCTGCCTCATCCTGATGGGAGATCCAGGTATTTGTTCTCCCACCTGTACCTCACAGGATATGAGCTCTTCCTGTATGATCTCCTGGGCCCTGGCACCTGTGGACAGCAGGCATCTTAATCCCTATGCACAGACTTCTGCCATCTTGCATTATAGTGACAGAGATCTGGGTTGACTGAAGCCAAGGCTGACTGGGTCTAGATAAAACTCTGGGCAGCAGGAAGCCTGGGGCAAAAGTGAGAGTCATTAGAGCCAAGGTGTCCAGTCCTGGCTGTGCCAAAGACCCAGCATGTGCCTGGGGCAAGATCCTGCCCTTCTCTGGGCCTCATCTTCCCCCTCTGAGCTACTGAAGCATGGCAACGGTAAGAGCAACAGTAGTGGCAATGCTGAGTGCGTCGCTAGGCACTGCCAAAAGCCCTTGACAGGCATCCTATCATTCATCCTTGTACTGAACAAGGTAAAGAATACAACACCATTTAATAGATGCCACAATGAAGGCTCTGAGAAAGAGCATTCCTTCTGTGTGACTTGCCCCAGGTAAACAAAGGAACTGGGATTCCAACCAAGTCTGCCTGACTCCAGAGGCCAAGAGTTTAATCTTGATACGAGGATCTCATCTGTGGCTTTAATTCCCACTCCATGAAGTGCCCAGGACAAATCCACAAGGGACCCAGATGATGGTCCATAGGAACAGCGAAAAAACTGGGCTAGTGGTTCTAGAACCCACCTGGACATCTGGTCCCCAACCAGTTGAGGCTGAACATGTGGATACCCACAAAGCAGGCCTGCCACGAATCTCATGGCGCCAGCCCCACAGCCACCAAGGCCCATGTACATAAAGGACATCTGCTGACTCACTGGGGTACCCTCATCAGGCTCCTGCAGACCTACCAGGCACAGAGAAGGCTAATGGTCATGGGTCCAGGAGACAGCCCTGGCTAGGGGACAGGGACTGGACATGGCAGCTGGAACAGTGGCCACAGCACAAGAAAGGAAAAAGAAGGGGGTGACACCAAGGACGATAAGGATGGATGGATGGATGGGTGGATAAGCAGATGGATAAATGGACAGATGGGTGGGTGGGTGGATGGATGAATGGATAGATAGGTGAATAGATGATCAGACAGATGGACAGACGGATGGATAAATGAACGAATGGATGGGTAGGTAGATGAAAAAATGGATGTATGGCAGGATGGATGGATGGATGGATGGATGGATGGATGGATGGATGGATGGATAAACAGACAAAACAGATGGATGAGTGGATAATGAATAGGTAGATAGATACATGGATGAATGGATGGATGGATAGATGGATGGGTGGATGGGTGGGTAGGTGGGTGGATGGATGGATGGATGGATAATTGGGTGGGTAGGTGGTTGGGTGGGTGGGTGGATGGATGGATGCATTAATGGATGGATGGATGGATGGGCAGATGATGGGATAGAGGATGATTGAGGGAATGAATGAACGAATGGATGGAGAGATGGACAAAAGGATGGGAGGATGGATGGGAGATAAGTGCAATGAATAGAAAAAGAGCAGACTGGTAAGTGGATAGGGAGGAAGATGTACAGACAAAATAGATAGGGAGGAAGATGTATAGACAAAGAGAGGGGAAGGTGGTGAGTGGACAGTGAAAGGGTGATGGGTGGTAGTTGGTGGTTAGGTGGGTGGAGTGGGTAATCCACAGAAAACAATGAAATCACCATCCTCAGAACTCTGTTTAGAGCAGAGCTTGTGTCTCAAGCCACAGGTGATGATGGACCCAGGGTCCCCACAGAAGGTCAGAGGTCACCCAGCCTTCGCCCCATATGCCACAGCCAGAGAAGGGCAGCACTCACCTCTCCGTGGTGCAGCTGCGGGCTCTGGAGGTCGGCGGACCTCAGGTACTATGAGAGGCTCTTCACCCTCACAGCAGGAAAGCATGACATGATTGCACGGATAGCCCAGGTTGGGATTGGACTCACATAACTGGCCCTCGGCCCGCACGCGGAGGCCCAGCCCACAGCAGTCACAGCATTGCTGCAAGGAGAGACAGTTATCACTGCCCAATCCCTGGCCCCCGCCTGGAGCTAGGCTCAGGGGAAGGACCGATAAATGGAGGTGAATTCACCATTTTCTTTTCTTGCCTTTTTTTTTAAATTTGGGACGGAGTCTCGCTCTGTCGCTCAGGCTGGAGTGCAGTGGCACCATCTCGGCTCACTGCAAGCTCCACCTCCCGGGTTCATGCCATTCTCCTGCCTCAGCCTCCCAAGTAGCTAGGACTGCAGGTGCCCGCCACCACACCCGGCTAGTTTTTTGTATTTTTAGTAGAGATGGGGTTTCACCGTGTTAGCCAGGATGGTCTCGATCTCCTGAGCTCGTAATCCGCCCACCTCGGCCTCCCAAAGGGCTGGGATTACAGGCGTGAGCCACCACACCCAGCTGAATTCACCATTTTCTTATCTCCTCTGCCAAACTATGCACTCTCCCAGGGCAGAGAGGTCCTCTGCCTCTATTTCCCAAGTCTGGCACAAGGTAGGACTAATATAAGTCTTTTGAAACAGATAATAAATAAATGGCCTTTTGTGGAAGGAACTATAAACTAACCCCCAGCCACACTCATTATCCCCTTATGTTTACTAGCAAACCCCAATTCTATTCAAGTCAGTTAAAAGATGGCATTTCCCAGGGGCCTTTGCAGTTAGAGATAGATGCACTCGGCAGAGCCTTCAGGAGGGCTTTAAACTGGGGATGACTCTACTTGAATCAAGTACATAGCTTTTGCTCCCCATCTCTCTCCTTCTTGGAGCACATATGTGATGGTTGGAGCTTTAGCAGCCAACTTGGGCCATGAAGTGACCCTGAAGATGGAAGCTACAAGTTAAAGATAATTAAACATAAAAATAGAAGACTAGGTTCCTTAAGATGTAAATCTACCCCAGCCCAGGCTGCTTTTCTTCAAAAATAAATTGGTTTTATTTATTTTAAAATACAGTGGTATACTGGTTGCAATAACAGCACCAATTATTCACTCTTTTCTGTGTTCACTGTCTTTGCAATGTGATAGTGCAGCTGCTTCTATTAAAAGAAAGTGTGTATTTCCCAACCTCTTGGTTGTGCCTTCTGTCTTGCTTTGGCCAATAGAATGAGATAAACGTGATGGTGTGCCAGTTCTTAGCCTAGGCCTCAAAAGACCTTGAATGCTTCTATTTATTTTCTTGGAGCTCTGCATATCCACTAACTGAACAGGCCCATGCTAGCCTGCTGGGGGTTGAGACACTGCAGGGAGCAGAGACAAGTCATCCCAGCTGAGGCCATCCTAGGTCATCTAGCTCCAGTGGAGCTGTCAGCTGACAGCAGCCACATAAGCAAGCACCCACCCCCGCCCCCAAGATCAGCTGAGCATGGCTAAGGTCAGCAGAAGTACTCAGCTGACCACAAATTCATGCATTAAAACAGCAACAGGCCACTAGGTTTTGGAATGTATGTTACCCAGCAACAGCTAACCGATAACTCTATTCTTGCATCTCTCAGTGTTGAACACTTCCCACTAATGAAGGCTCATCACATACTTAACACTTAGTTTGCATTATCTCTGATCCCCACAACCACCCAAAAAGACATGGATTATTATCCTCATTTTACAGATAGAAAAGCTGAGGCTCGGAAAAGAGAACTGGCTGGGCACAGTGGCTTATGCCTGTAATCCCAGCACTTTGGGAGGCCAAGGTGGGTGGATCACGAGGTCAAGAGATCGAGACCATTCTGGCTAACACAGTGAAACCTCATCTCTACTAAAAACACAAAAAATTAGCCAGGCATGGTGGCGGGTGCCTGTAATCCCAGCTACTTGGGAGGCTGAGGCAGGAGAATGGCGTGAACCTGCTGGGAGGCGGAGCTTGCAATGAGCTGAGATGGTGCCACTGCACTCCAGCCTGGGCGACAGAGTGAGACTCTGTCGAAAAAAGAAAAGGAAAGAAAAGAAAAGAAAAAAAAAAGAAAAGTGAACTGGTCCAGGGTCAAACATAAAGACAGAAAAGGGGATTCTAAACGTTTCTAAACCCTGTCAACAGGGTCCTATCACTAATACTAGTGGCTTTAAGGAAAAAAATGACCCCAAGATGACCAAAATTGAAGTCAAAATCCTCTCCCAAATGCCAGAATCATCCAGCAGCCTCTGTCACCATCACCCAGGTTTGAGACTGTGGGCTTCTTCAATTCCTTCCCCCGCTCCTCAATCCAGATGAGGTCCCTTCTGGAAGGTTTCCTGAAATTGTGCCACTGTCCTAGTTTGCCATCGCCTTGCTGTAGACAGCCAGCTATCCATCCCAATGTCTGTTTCCCTTCTTTCTCATGTTCAGTGAGGCACCTGACCTCCCAGAATAAAGACACCACATTCCCTAGTCTTCCTTGCAGTTACACGTAGCCAGGAGATGAAGCTCCAGCCAATGAAATCTAAGCAGAACTACAGTCCACCCTCAAAAAAGGGAGCTCTTCTTCTGCTCATGTTCACAGCAGCATTATTATTCGCAATAGCCAAAAGGTGGAAGCAACCCAAGTGTCCGTCGATGAATGGACAGATACAGAAAATGTGGTCTGTCCACACAATGGAATATATGCCACCTCAAAAAGGAGGGAAACACTTACATTTGCTACACATGGCATGGATGAACCTTGACGACATTATGCTAAGTGAAATAAGCCAGACGCAAAAGATCAAACACTGTATAATTCCACTTACAGAGTTCCCTAGAGGAGTCAAACCCACAGAGACAGAAAGTGGAATGGTAGTTACCAGGAGCTACAGGGAGAGGGAATGGAAGTTAATGTTCAATGGGAACAGTTTCAGCTTGAGAAGATAAAAAACTTCCTTGGATGCTTGCTGGTGATGGCTGCACAACAATGTGAATGTGCTTAATGCCACTGAGCTGTGCAGTTACAAATGGTTAAGATTTTACATCACGTGTATTTCACCACGATCAAGAACAATTTAAGCCGGACGCAGTGGCTCATGCCTGTAATCCCAGCACTTTGGGAGGCCGAGGTGGGTGGATCACTTGAGGTCAGGAGTTCAAGACCAGCCCGGCCAACGTGGTGAAACCCCATCTCTAGTAAAAATACAAAAATTAGACAAGCATGGTGGCGTATGCCTATCATCCCAGCTACTCAGGAGGCTGAGGTAGGAGAATTGCTGGAACCCGGGAGGTGGAGTTGCAGTGAGCTGAGATCGTACCACTGCACTCCAGCCTGGGCGACAGAGACTCTGTCTCAAAATAATAATAATAATAATTATTATTATTATTATTATTAAAACAAGGGGGCTCTCCTGCCCCTTTCTGGAGTTTGTCCTGGACCATGAGGTGGCAAATGAGAGCTGGTAGGACAAGACCACCATGCCTGTGCCCCGTTCCTGATGACCATGGAACTGCTCACTCCTCGAACTCAGCCCTGCCTTCCTCCAGCCTGCAGCATATGAGAGAAAAACCAGTGTTCCAGGAAATTTTCCATTACTTGTAGCTAAACTGACACCCTATCCCCCAGTGGCCCCCATGAGCTCGAGCACACAACCTGATCTCCTGCTGCAAATCCCTCCCACGGCTTTACAGACGCTCTGCCAAAGCTCTCAGCATTTACTGTCCTTTATGTTCCAGCCTAAGGACAGCTGGTGGCCTGTCTCTACTGCTGCCAGACCACTGGACCACACACCCCATTTCCCAACGTCCTCGCCTGTGTGTTAGCTCTCACTGTTCTCTGCACCACTACTGCCTGGTGGGGTTTTACCCCATCCCAATCCCACCTCCCATGTGCGAGAAACACCCTCAATAACCAGTCCCCACAACTGCCAGAAGGGACTCTCAAACTCTCCATGGGGTCCACCTCACTCAGAGTCAAACCGCAGTCATTCCGATGATGGCCAGGAGCCCTGTCATCTCTCTGGGCTCAGCTCCACCTGCCCCGTCACTGGATGCACTCCAGCCACACAGTCTAGACATGCCAAGCAGACTCTGACCTCAGGGCCTTCGCACATGCTGCACTCTGCCTGAAAGCATTTTCGCAAATGTCCCCCACCCCGGGCGTTGCACAAATGTCCCCTTCTCAGTGAGGCTGTCACTGGCCACTGTCAGCTGATACTGCAGTCCCTCCCCAGCCCTGACACTGCTTATCCCGCCTCTCTTTAGGTTTTCCTCCTTAGCACAATCGCCTGCGACCACGCCAGGTGCTAACATATTCATTGTGATCTTCCTCTGTCTTCCTGGCCAGAAAGAAATCCCCCAGAGGGCAGGAATTGCCATCTGTGTTACTCATTGCTACATCCCTGATGCCTAAAACAGGGCCCAGGGCACACACTGGTGCTCTAAAAATATTCTGTGAATTAACTGGTCAATATAATAACTGACGATGTTTTCTACACAGATGAAGAGTCCTTCCACCCCAGGCGTGAGGGCCACTCCCAGGAGGAGCCCCAAGGACAGCCTAACTTCTTGGGCTGCAAGGACCTTCAGGCCCAGGCCAGCCTCCCGCCCTGCCCTGCCCCACCCCGCCGAGAAGGCCACAGGTCAGGCTTGCCTTGTATAGGGAGACGCCACAGGTGTCGTTGTCCTCAGCCCCACAGGTCTCACCCTCTTTGGCTCCCAGGACGCCAGCCATGCAGCTCTTCTCCTTCAAGTAGGAGACACAGCAGTGCCTCTGGGCTGTCCTGCAACAGAGGGGGCAATTCAGCCCCCAATCGCCCACCCCATCCTCCCAGAGTAGAAAGTGAGTGAGGTTCAGAGGAGGGAAGCCCTGCCCAAGGTCCACAGCAAGGGAGCCAATGCAGGTGGCAGAGCTGGCACAACCTCCACTGGGTTGCACAGGTTTCATTTCTTGGCTTAACCAAGAAGATGCAGGCCTGGGTCCCACCGGACTCGGAGTTGTGTGTCCCTGACTTCTGAGAGAGAGGGGTTGGCATCAGAATCTCCACTCCCACAATCGTCAGGGAGGACAGAGAGACCCAATCCCAGAAAAGGCTGGCAGGTCAGTCTGGAGGAGCACAGCCTCCGGGTCCCTGGTCACTGCCTGCCAGTCACTGTTGGGCTGCCTGGGGCAGAGGTGGCTGACGAGTCAGCTGCAGAGGCCAGAGCCAGGACAGGGCGGTCGGGATTATGGTGGGCAGGGCTCAGCACCCCCTGAGGTAGGGCACATCCACAAGAGGGATGCAAGCATGTAAGGACCGCTTAGCGTCAAACTCCGGGGTCCCAATGCTGCATGCTCTAAGTAGCCCCATATTGGTAGAATGGCAGAAGGGAAAGACAAGGTTAGAACATAAATTTTTTTAAAGGAAGCAGAGTGGTCTGGACATTGGGAAACATGGGGTCTAATCCTGGCCATGCTGCCAGTGAGCTGTGTGGCTTTGAGTGCATCACACTGCCTCTCTGAACTTCATCTTTCTTATTTGGAAAAATGAGCAGGTGAGACAGGGTCCCTGGAAAAAAAAGAAAGCATGAGCAGCTGACCAAGAGCTCTCCTGGGCCTGGAAAAGGGAAGGCATGGGGATAAAGGATTGCTTTGCTGCGATATCAGAGTCAGAAGAAACAACCAGCACAGCAGCAAGGGAGCACAGCAAGAGGCCAGCCTCCTGAAGACCCAAGGGTAGCAGAGCAGAGAAAGGAAGAGGACAGAGGAGAGAAAGCCTGAGGGGGATGAGTGCAGCAGCAACTGCAGCATGCGGTGAGGGGAGCACCTGACTATTCCTAGGGGATAGCAGTCCTTTAAAACTTGTTTCAAATTGTACATTCCTCGGATCTTGCTCACTAGGCCAGCTACCAATTTATGTGGCTGGTTTGTTCCTAGGACCAGTTTTGGACTTTCCACGCCTGGAGAAAGCCTGGCCAGATGGCGCATGGCAGCCACACCCAGTCGCCCTCAGGCCCCAGAGGCAGGTGAAGGTGCACTCTCTCTGGGCTGCCCTGGGCCTGGGGTCCTAGGCAAGCAGGATTCTGGAGAAGGCAAATGGGCCTCTCCGCCTGCTCCAGGGAGCCCACCCTACCTGCAGACGTTGCCCTCAGTGCCACTCTCAGGTATCTCCAGGCACTCGTCATTGTCGATGGCCCACTGCTGTCCGGCTGCGCAGCAGGTCTCGATCAGGTCCTTGGTGGAGCCTGTGGATAGCAACATGAGGCAGAGTCACCATACAGAGGTCACCAAGAGCAGATGTGCAGGGGCCTGTCCAGGTCTTTACTGAGCAGGCAAACTCACCCACCCCTGCTGCTGTGCATGCTGGTCACTAACAGCCCACAACACAACTGTCTTTGGAGAACTGTCTGGGAGGTGGAGTCCTCCCTACAGGGGCTGGGAGGAGCCCAGCCAATAACAGGCTAACATGGGACTACAGCTCAGCCCCCAGTCTCAAAGCAGTTAGCTCTGTGGGGGCCACTCACACTCTAGAGCTCCCAAGGGGTCAGACCGCACGCGGGCCACAGCTTTGTCTGCCTCTCATCCCTCACTCCTCAGAGAGTTTCTCCTGAGAGGTCTCCCCAAATGAACCAACATGTGCACAAGACCCCCCCAACTCAGGCTCCGCTTCTAAGGAACCCAACCCAAGATGCTACGGCAGGACAAGAGATAAGAAAACAGCAGCAGTGGCAGCAAGAGAAGTTTAAGCTCATCCAGGAAATTCACGGAAGGTTCATGTTGAATACACACTTGACCCCTGAACAACACAGCAGTTTCTTCCGCCTCTGCCACCCCTGAGACAGCAAGACCAGCCCCTGCTTCCCCTGAGCCTACTCAGCATGAAGGCAGCGAGGATGAAGACCTTTACGATGGTCCACTTCCACTGCATGAATAGTAAACATATTTTCTCTTATGATTTTCTTAATAACATTCTCTTTTCTCAAGCTTACTTTACTACAATACAGAATATAGGCCAGGCACGGTGGCTCATGCCTGTAATCCCAGCACTTTGGGAGGCCAAGGCGGGCGGATCACAAGGTCAAGAGTTCAAGACCAGCCTGGTCAACATGGTGAAACCCCGTCTCTACTAAAAATACAAAAATTAGCCAGGCACGGTGGCAGGCACCTGTAATCCCAGCTACTCAGGAGGCTGAGGCAGGAGAATTGCTTGAACCCGGGAGGTGGAGGTTGTGGTGAGCTGAGATCACGCCATTGCACTCCAGCCTAGGCAATAAGAGTAAAACTCCATCTCAAAAAAAAAAAAAAAATACAGTATATAATATATATAACATACAAAATATGTGTTAATTGACTATTTGTGCTATCAGTAAGGCTTCCTGTCAACAGTTAGCTATTAGTTAAGTTTTTAAGGAGTCAAAAGTTACACATGGATTCTTGACTGTTAGTGGGGTCAGCACCCCTTACTCCTGAGTTGTTCAAGGTTCAACTGTATTTGTGGCTGGGGAGGTTGGAAGGAGTCAAGGGAGGGGAGAATGTCTTAAAACTCAAAGGCACAGGCTATAGGTTACAAAAATTAATGAATTTGATTACCTCAAAATTCAAATATGTATAACAAAGAATTCCATGTACACATATAATAGACTGCTGACATACCAGGAGATGTTTCTGGAATGTCCAAAACTGACAAGGAATTGCCATCTACAAAACATAATAAACTCCTGAAAATTAACAAGAAAAAAAAGAACTCCAAAGTAAAACATTCCTTAGGCCAGATGTGGTGGTTCACACCTGCAATCCCAGCATTTTGGGAGGCTAAGATGGGTTCGTCACTTGAGCTCAGGAGTTTGAGACCAGCCTGGACAACATGGCAAAACTCCAATTCCACAAAAAATACAAAAGTTAGCCCAGCTACTCAGGAAGCTGGGGTGGGAGGATTGCTTGAACCCAGGGATGGGGAGGGGGGTTGGAGGTTGCATTGGGCTGAGACAGAGCCACTGCACTCCAGCCTGGGTGACAGAGTGAGACTCTGTCTCAAAAAATAAAAATAAAATATCCATTAAACTAGAAATATGAGAAAGAGTGAGAAATGCCACGCAGAGGTGGGGACCCCCTTTTCTCCCTTCGAGCTGTATTCCTCCACACTGCTGCATGTCTGTGTGTCTGGGGTGGGAGTGGAGACTGTGGCCAGCTAGAGAGACGTGGCATCGCTTATGCAGTTAAATACAGGCATCATCAAGGACCCAGATGCTCTGATCCTGGTGCCTGTGCCAGGGAAGTCCCCACCACAGCCCATAACACAACCAGTATAAGGATGCCCATGTCAAGTGTTATTTGTGGAAGGGGGTTGGGGACAGCCTGGGTGTCCGTCACCAGGGGGAAGATGAGGAAAATCTGGGGCCATGCTACGTGGAGGAGCTGTCAGAAACAACAGACTGGATACACACACAGCAGCATGAGCTGGACGCACGGACACACAGCAGTGTGGAGGAACACAGCACTAAGGGAGAAAAGGAAGAAACCAAATCAGTTCTACTATACAAATTTAAACTATCACACATAAAATAACAATGCATACTTTGCGAGAACACATGATAGCAAAAAACAGACTGAGATGAAACTGTCAGCTATGGGGATGGAGGTGGTGGATGGGAATGGAGAAAGACGATGAAAGGAAATAAAATATTAATATATAAATAAAACAAGAGAGAGCCTTGCAAAGAGGATAATAAGAGCCACGCCAAGAAATGAGAAGTGTAATTAACCCAAGCGCTTGCCCCTGAGGTCTGAAAGTGACATTCCTAAGTCAAGTTCATACAGAATGCCTAGACATTCGTGCTGGGGGCAACAAGTAACAGATGAGTGCCTCTGAGCCTGATGGGCCTGAGTCCACACCTCAGCATTACCACTGACAGCCGCTTCTCCTCCCTAAAGACTCAGTGTCCTTCTCTGTATGAGGACTGAATGGCTGTGCAGGTGCTAAGGCCCATAAAGCCCTCTAAATGCCCTGAGCAGTTCACGTAAGGGCACAGGGCTGAGGGACAGATGCTGTGAAGGACGGCACCTGCACACTCCAGCAGGAGCAATAGCTCACGGAGGGTCATCAGCTGCGTCACCTTAGCAGGCACGGCAAGTCACCAAGCTTTCCTTAGTTTTCATTCTTTTTCCATAAAACAGGGAAAACAGTTTCCATCACAACCTGTTACTGTTCTGCTCTGAGGCACGGAGAGGAATGAGAACTGGTGTCTACCAGAAGCACATAGCAAACATCATACTCAATGGGGGAACATTAGACACATCCCCCACTGAATTATTAAATATTACAAAAATAATGCCCATGGGCCATGCTACTGTATAGCATTGTCCTGGAGATACTAGCAAATGCAGTAAAACAAGAAAAAAGGAGGCCAGGCATGGTGGCTCACACCTGTAATCCCAGCATTTTGAGAGGCCGAGGCAAGCAGATCACGAGGTCAGGAGTTCGAGACCAGCCTAGCCAACAAGATGAAACCCCGTCTCTGCTAAAAATACAAAAAAATTAGCCAGGCTTGGTGTCATGCACCTGTAATCCCAGCTACTCGGGAGGCTGGGGCAAGAAAATTGCTTGAACCCAGGAGGCAGAGGTTGCAATGAGCCAAGATCGCACCACTGCACTCCAGCCTGGGCAACAGAGCAAGACTCGTCTTAGAAAAAAAAAGAAAGAAAGAAAAAAGGGCCAAAGAAATAATAGAAAGAAGAAGCAATAGTCATTATTGGCAGATGTTATGGTTTCATTGTCCTAGACAATCCAAGAGAATCAAAACTCACAACGTATTAGAATACGATTAACAATAATGATTATAATACAACAGCCAAAAACAAAAACAACACACACAAATTAGTGGCTTTCCTATACCCCCGTAACAATTAAATAGAAAAGTTAATAGGAAAAAATTCCCATTCAAAAGAGAAACAAACCTAGAAATGAATCGACAGTAAACACACTTGATTCACATGAAGAAGAAAATTTGATTGTCTAATGGGTACAAGGTACACTTTATTCAAAATACATATCACGTGTCTAATATGTACCTTAAAGATGTCAATTGTCCTCTACTTACTCTACAACTTCAATGCGATTCCAACCAAAGCAAAGTGTAAATGTCAGAGAATTTGTCATGTTAATTCTAAAATTCATCCAAAAAAAGAAATGTTTAAGAATACCCGAGAACATTTCTGAAAAATAAGAACAGAGAAGGCAGACTTTCTCCAACAGTATCAGAATACACTTCAAAGTTCTAATAATCAAAACAAGAAGACAAGGAGCTCAATGGAAGAGAAAAGAGTTCAGAAACAGACCCATGTACATATGGGAATTGAATATATGATGAAGGTGGCATTCAAACTTAGCAGGGAAAGAATTTAATATATGATCCACATCACGCCATACACGAAAGTAAGTTCCAAATCTGTAAAGGCAGTATTAGAATAAAATTTCCAAAGATGATTTTAGAAAAAAGAGAATCTTCTTCAGAAATAAAATCCATAGCCTGCAATCCCAGAACTCTGGCAGGCTGAAGCAGGAAGATCACTTGAGGCCAGTAGTTTGAGACCAGCCTGAGCAACATAGTGTGATTGTCTCTTAAAAAGAAAAAAAATTTAACCAGGCATGGTGGTACATGCCTGCATTCCCAGCTACTCAGGGGCCTGAGGGGAAAGGATTGCTTAAGCCCAGGAGATGGAGGCCTCAGTGAGCCGTGCTTGTGCCACTGCACTCCAACCTGGGTGACAAGAGTAAGACCTTGTCTCAAACAAACAAATAACCCTCTAGCCGTCAGCACCGTGACAGCCTCTTGTTGATGAGTTTACTTTCTCAGTCCTCTGTTTCCTTCTCTGTAATGTCAGCTCCCAGACAGTAGGTAGCTCTCTTATCTATCTTCTTCACAGCCGTATCTCAGCCCCTGGCAAATGGTGGGTGTTCAATGAGTATTTGCTAAATGAATCTAGGAGACCCTTGGCAACTGAGAGGCGCTGTGTCAGAGGCTGGCATCAGTGCTCACTGTCTGAATGGAACATGGCTCAGACATGTCTGTCCCAAGACTCAGGAGCACTGGGTGCCAGGCAAAGCCCTGCCTCCACCTCCCAGGATGCCACAGTCCTGACTTGAGTCTCTGCGGCCACTGAGAGTGATGCCACCGTTCAATGCCTCATCCCCTCTTGTTACACTCTGGCCATGTGGGAGACTCTCCTTATTTGAACACTTCTGGTGGCAGGAGGTGACTCTGCCCAGGCGGCTTATCCTCTCTTCTGCATAGCTCAAACTCACAACATTTTTCTACAGGACCAAATACTTCCTCCCTAAACTTCTTCCAAGATTGCCTTACAGAGATTACAGTCCCTGGCTCTTAGCCAGATGACATCAGTGGGATGCCCAATGAAGATAACAGTAACAGCTGAAATATAGCAGTGCTAGCAACCAGCCAGGCAGGGTCACAGCACACGAACCTCACAGTTACTAAGAGTGAGAACTGTTGGCATTCCTATTTCACAGATGAGTTGGGGAGTTAGAAATCCCAAGCAGAGTGACTACACATAACAAAAATGCACTGTAGTCAGGTGGACACCCTCAACACCCTGACTTGATCACTATGAATTACATACATGTCACACAATTTCACATGCACCCGCCCCATAAATGTGTACAAATGGCCAGGCACGGTGGTTCACACCTGCAATCCCAGCACTTTGGGAGGCCGAGGTGGGCGGATCACCTGAGGTCAGGAGTTTGAGACTAACCTGGCCAACATGACGAAAACCCATCTCTACTAAAAGTACAAAAATTAGCCGGGCATGGTGGTGGGCACCTGTAATCCCAGCTACTCAGGAGGCTGAGGCAGGAAAATCACTTGAACCCAGGAGGCAGAAGTTGCAGTGAGCTGAGATCATGCCACTGCACTCCAGCCTGGGTGACAGAGCAAGACTCTGTCTCAAAAAAAAAAAAAAAAAAAAGTGTACAAATGTAAAGCAAGTCACAAGCCTCAATTTCCCCTCTTCTCCTCCTTTCTCCAGGCCTGAGCTTCTCCATGTCTGTCACACAGGTGACCTGATGCAGCCAATCCTGAAGGTCCTCTCTGAGACTCTAACCGTCACCAGCCCGAGAGGTGCTCTGCTTTCGTGGGTGTTGAATGGCGCTCTCTGCCGGCTCCTCCTTGATCAGGTGCCAGGGTTCAGCCTGCGCTTGGTAGGTTTACCCCCATTCTCTCCTGGCCACCTTCCTTCTCAAACAAAGCTCAGGAACTATGACCCTTATGCTGGGAGGGTCGCCCACTTGCAGCAGGAGGGGAAATTGTGTAGGTACCATGAGTGGCATTGCCAGGTGCCATCCAAAATGTGGGAGGCAGAGCCAGGCAAAGCCCAGCAAGGTGAATGAGTACCCCTCATCTTATGTCCAGAGGCCCCAGCCCTCCACCCTGATTCTCCAAGGCTCCGCCCAGCAGCCACCTCCTCTCTTCTAGGACCACCTCTCACAGGTCCCCTAGCCTCTGCCTGGCACTCGCTCTCTCTCTCTCTTTCGCTCTCTCTTTCTGTCGTGTTTTTTAAGTTCCTGAGCACCAGACTTTTGGAGTCTCGGCCCTGGGGCTTCTTCTATTCTCCAACACACCCTGGCCTGGCTGATCTCATCTCCAAGCTTCCAATGCCACCTTCCCCTGGCCCCCACCCCCCACGTCACATGCACATGCCCACAGCTGGCCAAGAAACCACCCCAGATGTCTCCCTGGCACTTCCCCAGCTGGAATTTGCTCAGCTCCGGATTATCCCAAGCCGCCCCCTCCCTGGGTCTTCCTGTGTCAACAAAGGCCCTACCATCCTCAGGACCCTCCCAGGCCAATCCCCCATCCCCCGCCTCCCTCCAATCCATCACTCACAGGGCCATCTCCAAAGGCATCCCAGTCCACCGGCCACGCCCTCCTCCACCACCCACTCTTGCACTCCTTGCCTCCATGCTGTCGCCCTCCAGCTCATCACCCACAGGGCTATAGAATGACTGTCCACAAATACAAATCAGATTGGCTCGTTCCTGCGCCTATGGCCCCCCATGGTCCCCACTTTCCTTACAAAGTCCTACACAGTGGGGCCCTGCCCGCCTCCCCTAGTGACCTCCTTTCTCTGACTCACTCTTCAACTCGCTCTCTCTCCTCAGGACCTGCTCGGGCTCAGTCCTGCCCCAGGACCTTGGCATTTGCCATGCTGCCTGCCTGGAATCTTCCACCTCTCCCTGTGCCATCTGTTGCCCCCACTCTCTATAGGGCAGGCTCCTTCTCTTTCTGGGGTCTCTCCTTCTCAGAGAGGGTCTCCCTAACTTCCATATCTAAACTAACTCCTACTCAGCCCTCATCATGTCATCTTACCTAGTCTTCCTCACAATGCTCTGGCCTTCCACATCCCAGAGTCATCTTGGGGAGCCCTGGGGCTCCACAGATCCCATGGAAAAGCCACTGCCCCACAGGATAAAGTGCCTCTCTCTAGAGTGAGACTCAGGGCCTTCACAGCACAGCCCAGACTCCGTTCCCAGGAACACACACCTTCTCTTGTTCTATGCCTTTGCACACGCTGTTCCATGCTGGGATGCCCTTCTACCTTGGCCAACTGGCGAGTATCCAACTACCCATCCCTAAGAGCCAGTCCAAATGTGACTCCCTGCCTGTGTGTCCGTCCAGCAGGCTCTGTCTAACACCCAGGAAAAGCAGCTCCCTCCTCTGACTTCACTCATATCCTTCCACCACAATGTCCCTGTCGGGTGGCAAGCTGTCCCAACCACCAGACTGGGAGGGTCTCATGGGCCAACAATCATCCTAATCATTTCAGGGTCTCCAGTGCCCAGCACACAGCACAGACCGGGTCCCTGGTAAAATCTGGGGCTGGGTGAAATATTTCAGGCTCTTGGTGTATATCATCTCATGTAAAGCTCACATCACAATGGGAGGTCGGTGTGATGATTCCCCTGTCCCAGAGGTATAAAAAGAGGTTCTAAGAGTTTAACAGAGGCAGCCCAGGGGCACAGCCTTAGGGAAATTACAAGGAAGAATGCAAACCCTTACTAGCCACCTCCCCTTACACCACCTTTATGTAGCAGATGCTACCAGGCTCACAAGACGAGCACAGGCATGTCCTTCCACTGCTGGAAGCACAGGTGTGTGGCTGGGCCACCACTCACTGGCTGGGGCACTTGGGCAAGTCACTCAGCTTCTGAGCCTCCATGTCCTTGCCTGCAAAATGGGCAAGTAACCCTCCCCACCCACATATCACAAGTGGGAATGTAAGATTCAGTGCGTGGCAAATAGCTGGTACTCAGTAAACACAACCTCCCTGTCTCCTGGCACATACAAGATGCTTGGTGACTGCTTTCCAAATTAATTGACAAAGGGGCAGACAAATCCATGGAAGGATTAGCAACCATCCCTTCAGCAGCAGAAGCTGGTGTAGCCTTCAGCTACGCCTACCCTGCCTCTTCTTTCCTCTGGCTTTTCGAGAATTCCCCATTTCTGTCCACTTTGCTGCTTTGCAGGAGCTCAGGCCAAGAGGAACAAGGCCTTCCCCACCTGCTGGTTCTCAGCAGCACTGCGGGAAGAGAGACGCAGGTGCTCTCCCACTCTGACAGCCCAGCCTCGACCCAGAGGTTCTCTCTGGCCTCCTGGGATTGGCAGTGACATGGCCCCGCAACATCCCCGCTTCAGAACACACTGCCACGGTTGACTTCACAGCATCAGGGCTCCGGGCCTGGTAGCAGGGTGAGCATGACCCTTACCCAGCAGGAACCCTGCTGTTCCCACGCTGAGCGGCACAGAGCAGGCCCACTCTGGAAAACCACTCATTGTCCCCTGGTAAAGCAGAAGGCGCCACACCCATGGCACTGAGTATTCTGGTGGTTTCCAGGTGGTTTTCAAGTGCCCACAAATGAGAGGAAGGGTCCACAGCCTGCAGCGTGACCACATGATGCCAGCCACCTCACTGCCACCATGTGCCAGGACCCACCAGCACCACACCAGTACTGCACTGGGGAAAGAGGCAGCCACAGGGGAGTACTGCACACAGCCTTTCATGTGAGGCTCAGAAACAGAGAAGAGTGAGGCAAGAATGTTTAGGAGTAAATTATAAAGAAAAGGAGGGAACTCCTGCTGACTGCCGTCAGGACGGTGGTAACTATGGAGTGGGGTGTCAGGGACGACCCTGTGGTTTCTGTCTTGCTGCCCATGTGGACACTTCCTGAACTGCTCTTCTCCTCCCAAACAAAAACAGTACTGAAAAAGGTAGAATGATCAGAAAACTCTAAGACTAAAGACTAAAAGACTCTTTTAAAAATAGATCCAGGCCGGATGCAGTGGCTCACGCCTATAATACCAGCATTTGGGGAGGCCAAAGAGGGAGGGTTGCTTGAGGCCAGGAGTTCAAGACTAGCCTGGGCAACACAGCCAAACTCCATCTCTATAAAAAATTTAAAAATTAGCCAGGCATGATGGTGTGTGCCTATAGTCCCAGCTACTTGGGAGGCTAAGGGAGGAGGATCACTTGAGCCTGAGAAGTCAAGGCTGCAGTGAGCCATGATTGTGCCACTGCACTTCAGCCTGGGCAACAGAGCAAGACCTTATCTAATATATACATATATACACATATATATACATATATACACATATATATACATATGTGTGTGTGTGTATATGTGTGTGTGTGTATATATATATATAAACAATAATAAATTTTAAAAATAAAATCAAGGTAAGTGAAACAAGCCAGATACACAAGGATAAAGACTATGATTCCACTTGTATGGGGTCCTTAGAGTAGTCAACTCACAGAGATAGAAAATGGAATGGTGGGTGCCAAGGGCTGGGAGTAGGGGTATAGGGAGTTAAGTGTTTAATGGAGACAGAATTTCAGTTTGAAAAGATGAAAAATTTCCGGAGGTGGATGGTGGTAATGGGTGCACAATGAGGTGGATGTAATTCATGCCTTGGAAGAGCACAACTAAAAATAGAAAATGTCATGTTATGTGATAAAATAATAATAATAATAATGCATTGCAGTGTAAAAAAGTTGTGGGCCAGGTGCGGTGGCTCACACCTGTAATCCCAGCACTTTGAGAGGCCGAGGCAGGCAGATCACGAGGTTAGGAGATTGAGACATCCTGGCTAACACAATGAAACCCCATCTCTACTAAAAATACAAAAAATTGGCTGGGCGTGGTGGTGGGCACCTGTAGTCCCAGCTACTCGGGAGGCTGAGGCAGGAGAATGGTGTGAACCTGGGAGGCGGAGTTCGCAGTGAGCCGAGATCGTGCCACTGCACTCCCGCCTGGGTGACAGAGCGAGACTCCGTCTCAAAAAAAAAAAAAGTTGTGACCCCACAATTCTTATAGGGATCTAATCTGCTGATAGATTAGATGCCCCCATGAACACAAACAGGAAACATCACAGACTCTGATGCACCTGCATTTGTGACAGCAAAGATCCAGAAACAACCTAAATCCCACCTGCAGGGCAGTGATTAAATAACTGATGCTGACCAGCCTAGGCAACACAGTGAGCCTCCATCTCCACAAAAACATTTAAAAAATTAGCCAAGCATGGTAGCATGCACCTGTGGTCCCCACTACTTGGGAAGCTGATGCAGGAGAATGCCTTGAGCCCAGGAGGTCTAGGCTGCAGGAAGCGGTGATCACGCCACTGCACTCCAGTCTGGGGACAGAGCAAGACCTTATCTCAAAACAAAGCAAAACTGATGCTATATCCATCTAATCATATGCAGCTGTTAAAAAGCATTAGCTCTGCATGCACTTATATGAAAACAATTTCCACATGTACTATGAATAATTTTTTAAGGGTCAATCCTGAATAGTATCTTTAATAAGCTACCATTTGTCTTTCTAAAAAGATGCATGGATATGCATGGATTATTTCTTGAAGGAGACCCAAGAAACTGGTAACTGTGGCTATCTTGGGGAGGGACTCAGCTCTGGGGAGGGAGGAAGGAAACTGACTGTTTACCCCTTTTGTATTTTGTATTTGTTTCTTATCTTATGCAGGTATTACCCATTTTCTGAGGATTCTAAGTTCCTTTGATCATAGGACAATGGGTTCCTGGAACAATCCAATGCAGAGGTCATGACCCCTCTAGACAGTCCCAGTCCCTTGACATTAAAGCCTTAAGGAATTCTGGCTTTGAAAATGCTGCAGAGAAGTTTCCACACCTGGCAGGAGGGTGGTGATAGGGCCATCTCCGCCAGGCCCCTGTTTGGACAGGATGTTTGTAGGGCCTGAGCAAACAGTGCAGAGAAGGCTGCAGCCCTGATGTTCCCGCCAGCCTTGGTGTTCTCCTGGGCGTGTGGAGGGACAGGGTGGGGGGGATTACCTGAAAGTCTGGGGGCACCTTGAATTTTTTTTATGAGGACTGTAAAATGGACAGACAGAAAGGGTTTCTGAACCTGGGTCTGCCTTCCTCCCCGGGATCACAGAAACCAGCAGAGGATGGCTAAGAAACAGCAGGAGCGGGGTCTGCCTGAGCTCACGCAACTCAGGATGAGGGATGCCTTCCTCAGCAGGCAGAGCAGCCCCAGCCAGCCCCCTCAGCACCAGCTTCTGTGTCCCCACTGCTCTCTGCGGCCCTCACATCACCTTCTCCTCTGTGGGTGTTTACCATCTGGACACCCCAGCCTAGCCCAGAGGAGGCACCTGGCCAGTCCTGCCAACCGACCGGATCTCAGGCTTGGCAGAGCTGCCTGCTGGACCCCAGCCTGCACCCATGGTATCTTCCCTCTGGTTCTAGAAGGAACGTCCCAGTCCCAGCCCCCATCTTGCAGACCAGCAGACAGCTGTGGAAAGAGGAGGCACAGCTTGCCCCAGACCACACACCTAGCTGGGGCAGCCACAGGATCTCACCCCAGCTGCACGGCTCCAGAGTGCAGGCTCCTGAGCCAAGCATCAAAGAAAGGAAAGAAGGGGAGGGAAGTTCAAGTACCCATCCACATCAATTCTTCCAAGGGAAGCAAGGCCCTCCCTGCCACCCCTCTGGCCCCTTCCCCAAGCCCACTCTCACAGCAGGCTCTCAGCTATGCACCATCCTGCACACGGTCTGGAGCCGGGGGCCCGGGCTCTGACGTCCCTCTGCATCCCCAGCAGTGTGCCACCTGAAAGCCAGCCTGACCATTCAGCTCTGCCAGCTCGAGATGCCTGGCAAGAGCTGTTTCCTGGGCCCAGGTCAGGGGCTAGAGCTCCAGAGTCCGCAGAACCAGGATCACTTTAGTAACAGCCACCACCCAGCTGGGAAAACCAAAGACCCAGGGAGGCAGAGTGACGTGCCCAAGGTCACACACAGGGTTTAAATGACAGGCTTCTTTTGTGAGGTGATCCTCACTCCCCAGGAAAGGAGTCAAAGCTGCCCAAGCTGCAGGTCCCCTGAGCCCAGGAATGGTGAAAGACGGGGTCTGAGCACAGAGAGAAGCCTACCACGGTGAGGGACCTCCGCCCGCCCAGAGAGACGCCCATCACAGCAGGGACCACTGCTCCACCCAGAGAGAAGCACATCACAGCAGGGAACCTCTGCCCTGCCCAGCACCACCCCCAGCCCATCAAGCCTGGGCAAGCAGCTCTCTGAGCGACAGAACTCTGCCCATGTTTCTACAAGCAGCCCCCAAACATCAAGGAGGGTGAGTCTAACCACACCCTTGGTATCCTACCCACCCACTGGGGTCTATGAGCTTTCCAAAAGTCTCCAGAAAACATGCTTGACTCCTGGGCCTGGGAAGAAAATATAATGGCTCCAAAATCTAAAGAGACAACCACAGAGAAGAACAGGGAAAATGTTCACTTAAAAGTCTATAAATTTAGCCTGGGCGCGGTGGCTCAAGCCTGTAATCCCAGCACTTTGGGAGGCCCAGACGGGCGGATCACGAGGTCAGGAGATCAAGACCATCCTGGCTAACACCGTGAAACCCCGTCTCTACTAAAAAATACAAAAAACTAACCAGGCGAGGTGGCGGGTGCCTGTAGTCCCAGCTACTCGGGAGGCTGAGGCAGGAGAATGGCGTAAACCCGGGAGGCGGAGCTTGCAGTGAGCTGAGATCCGGCCACTGCACTCCAGCCCGGGCAACAGAGCGAGACTCTGTCTCAAAAAAAAAAAAAAAGTCGATAAATTTTACAAGATATCAGCTTGTCGACTGTAGCTCAGCTCAGCTCAACTCTGAAGTGGAGGTAAAATGAGTGTTATAAAAGTTTGCAGTGTCGGGGGCAGAGGAGGAGGAGGTACGGTGCCTTAAGATGGGCTGCTTCTGGGGCTGAGAGAAGAATTCATACTTGCTGATGGTTACAGCCGCCCACACTGGGGACTTTTGAATATGTCACCCACTTAATTCTCCCCACAACCCTGCAGGCTAAGGGCAATTATCTTCCACTTTTTTTTTTTTTTTTTTTTTTGAAACAGAGTCTCACTCTGCCGCCCAGGCTGGAGCGCAGTGGTGCAATCTCAGTGGTGAGATCTCGGCTCACTGTAACCTCTGCCTCTCAGGTTCAAGCAATTCTCCTGCCTCAGCCTCCCGAGTAGCTGGGACTACAGGGGTGCACCACCACACCCAGCTAATTTTCATATTTTTAGCAGAGACGGGGTTTCACCATCTTGGCCAAGCTGGCCTTGAACTCCTGACCTCGTGATCCACCCACCTCAGCCTCCTAAAGTGCTGGGATTACCAGTGTGAGCCACTGTGCCTGGCCAATTATCTTCCTCTTAAAGGTGAAGAAAGTGACTGTACCAAGATTGGAATGCAGCTCTGCCTGTCCCCAAAGCCCAGGCTGTTGTCTACCAGAGACAAACTTGAAAACATTTCCTTATGTTTTTATCACAATGTGAGTGTGCAAATTAACTTTAACCCATGCCTGGGTAGTTAACATGTGCAGGACTCCAATGAGGATCCAACCCTCCAGAGGTGGTTGCTAAATTCAGTGTGAATATTGCCGTCCTATCTGTGACGACTGCAGAAATCGCCGCAATGCTTTGCAGTTCCTCCCATTGAGAAGTGGCATCTATTTCCCCACCTGTTGAATCTGGGCTGACCTCGTGACTATGTTGCCCTGGACAATAGGATATAGCACAGGTGAAATCCAAAGGGGCCTTTTGGCTTCTGCTCTCTCTCCTGGACTCTGTAGTCTGGACTGGCCTGATGGAGGATAAGAGAGCACAGACAACCATCCCAGCAGAGGCCATCCCAGACCAGCCATCCCCCAGCTGAGCCCCCAGCTGACCACAAACACAGGAGCAAGCTTAGCTAACTTCAGCCACACCTAGCCCACATCAGCAGAGCCCAGCCCAAATTCCCAACTCACAAAATGAGCTAAATAAACTGTTGCCAAAGCAAACTAATATGAGCCACAAATACGTAGAAAATGAAGTGTTAAAATCAATACAATTTGCAATAGTCTTGAAAACATCAATTAGCTAAGAATACATCTAATTAAAGATATACAAGAACTCTACACTAAAAATGACAAAACACTCCCAAAAGAAAATAAAAATAACCTAAACAAATAGGGGGATATATCACGTTCATGGGCTGGAAACTTAATATTGAGATGCCAATTCTCTCAAATTTGAGCTACAGATTCAATACAATACCAATTGAGATGCTAGCAGCCTTTTAAAAGGGCTAATTCCAAATTTCAATGGAAATGCAAAGGACCCAGAATAGCTGAAACAATCTTGAAAAAGAAGAAAAATGCTGGAAAACTCTCACTAGCAGATATTAAAAATCACTACGAGGCTACAGTAATTAAGACAGAGTGGTAATGGTGCAAAGATAGATAATGGAACAGAAAAGAGAGGCCCAAAAACACTGGCTGGGTGTGGCAGCTCACGCCTGTAATCCTAGCAAGTTGGGAGGCTGAGGTGGGTGGATCACCTGAGGTCAGGAGTTCGAGAGTAGCCTGGCCAACATGGTGAAACCCCGTCTCTATTAAATATACAAAAATTAGATGGGTGTGGTGTCAGGCGCCTATAATCCCAGCACGTTGGGAGGCTGAGGCAGGAGGAGGATCGTTTGAACACAGGAGGCGGAGGTTGCAGTAAGCTGAGATTGCACCACTGCACACTCCAGCCTGGGCGACAGAGTGAGACTCTGGCTAAAAAAAAAAAAGAAAGAAAGAAAGAAAAAGAAAAGAGAGGCCAGAAACAGACCATACAGATGCAACCACTGGATTCCTGGAGAAGCTAACAATGTAATGCAGTAGGGGAAAGACGGCCTTTTCAACACACAGTGCTGGGCCAGCTGAATGTCTATTTGTAAAAAACCGAATTTTGATTCCTACTCACACCGTACCCAGAAACAAGTTCCAGATGGACTAAGGAGCTAAATTTGAAAGGTAAAACAATAAAACATCTAGGATGTAACAGAAAAATATCTTTATGACCTTGGGAGAGACATTGATTTCTTAAACAGGACACACAATCTTGAAAAAGAAGAACAACACTGGAAAACTCTCACTAGCAGATATTAAAAATTACTACAAGGCTACAATAATCAAGACAGAGTGGTAATGGTGCAAAGATAGATAATGGAACAGAAAAGAGAGGCCAGAAAACATTGGCCGGGTGGGGTGGCTCACGCCTGTAATCCCAGCACGTTGGGAGGCTGAGGCGGGTGGATCACCTGAGGTCAGGAGTTCGAGAGCAGCCTGGCAAACACCGTGAAACCCCATGTGAGATGCCTAGGGGCTATTTGTTAATACAAAATGTATTAACATAAATATACAGATCAATAGATGATACTTCATTCCAATTTGGAATTTGTGTTCCTCGGATGACAACATTTGCAATGAATTCATCAGGAAGTTTTATTAAGAGAGTAGAAAGGCAAGTCCTAGAATGAGATCACATATGTGGAATCCAACAAGAGACTCATAATAACCAGAATACATTTTTAAAATGCCTATGAATCAATAAGACAAAGAAACTTAATTTTAAAATAGGCAAATGACAACAAAATAGCCAAGAGTAATATGAAAATATAGACAACATCATAACTTGTAAGAGAAGGCAAATAAAGGCCACAGTGAGCTATTACTACACACCCTCCAGACTGGCCAAAATTACAAAGAATGGCAACCACCAGAGCTGGCAAAAATGTGGAGCAAATGGAACTCTCATGCATGGCTGGTAGGGATGTAAACTGGCAATGTACTTTGGAAAACCATTTGGCAGTATCTGCTAACGTTAAACATAACCTTTGATGCAGCAACTCCAGTCCTTGGTATGTATCCAACAGATATGGATGCCTAAGTCTTCCAAAGACACAGACGAGAATGCTCACAGCAACTGTGTGCAGCATGGAACCCAAATGTCCATCGACACTAAAATTGATTTTTAAAACTATGATTTATTCCTGCAATGGAATCATAAACAGTAATTTTCTAAAAATGAACTACTGCTATATGCACGAACATGCATGAGTCTCAAATACTTTATCTTGAGCTAAAGAAGCCAAACACAAGCAAGATCACGCTGTACATTCCCATCATTCAAAATAAATTCAAGAATAGGAAACAAAACAGGGCTGGGCATGGTGGCTCACATCTGTAATCCCAGCACTTTGGGAGACTGAGGCAGGTGGATCATTTGAGGTCAGGAGCTCAAGACCAGCCTGGCCAACATGATGAAACCCCATCTCTAGTAAAAATACAAAAATTAGCCAGGCGTCATGGTGGGCACCTGTAATCCCAGCTACTTGGGAGGCTGAGGCATGAGAATCACTTGAACCTGGGAGGCGGAGGTTGCAATGAGCCAAGATAGCACCTCTGGACTCCAGCCTGGGCAACAGAGTGAGACTCTGTCTCGATAAATTAATTAATTAAAGACTAGGCAAGAGTTAGGCCAGGCACGGTGGCTCCTGCCTATAATCCCAGCACTTTAGGAGGGCGAGGCAGGAGGATTGCTTGAGGCCAGGAGTTTGAGACCCACCTGGGCAACATAGGTAGACCCTATTTCTACAAAAAAATCAAAAATAATGGGCAAGAATAATAGATGGTGATAAAAGTCAAAATAATGGTTTCAGGCAGCAATGGGGTGTAAGAACTCAGAAAGGGCACCAGGAAAACTCTGGGGTGCCTGAAATGCTTTCTATCTTGACTGTGGAATGCCTGGGTTTACACATTAAGTAGAAACGTGCTGGGCTGTTCTATTAAGGCTTGTTGCTTTACTGTCTATACATTTTACTCTAATAAAAAGCTCTAAGAGGAGTACTGTTATATTAATTTGGATTAAAAGACACTCAAGAGCATGTATATTATGCTTCAATAGAAACTTTAAGAAAAAAGAAAACTCAGGACACATAACAACCAAAAATAAACCAAATATCTAATCATCCTTGATTAGACAGTACTTTCACAAAACGAGCTATACGATACCCTTTGGGAAGAAGAAGAGAGAGATTAATATAGTCTGAATATTAGAATGCATTAGGGCATTGGTAATTGTGTTAAGTGTAGGGTCATAGTATGTGGTAATATTAGAGAATATCATTATTTTTTAGAGTTGCAAGATACAGTGTCAAGATTGAAATATCCGTGTGTGTGTGTCCCAAATGAGAGAGAGCACTGGATAATGATGAGGCTGAGCCCATTCTTCACTGAGCCCCCTTCCCCCTCAAACAGCCCCAGTGAAAGTCTGTCCCAGCTGCTTGGTGTGGGCTGGGGTTCCAGCTGGAACCCTGAGATGTTAGTGAGCTGTGGCTGGGAGAGTCACAGTTACCAAAGGGGGCTTGATGGTGGGCTTCAACAACATGGGGGGGAGAGGCTGTGAGACCCCATAGTATCTGACTTCCAGCTGCTCCTTAGAAAGCTCTGGACAGTGGTATGTTCTCAGTCAGATGACCTATGGACAAGCCTCACCCTTCCACAACCTTCCTGGGAGCCAGTGATGTGTGCGACTGTCATCGGCATTTTCATGGGTTATTTTTGTTGAGATGTCTAGGGGCCAACTCTATGCGAAAGAGAGAAAAGTATCTTGCACAATTCTGGGCCGCCCTGATTCAGGAGAAGCACAGAAATTCTTGACAAGTTTAACTATGTTTAAAAAGAAATGTGTGGAACTTGCAAGACACTAAAAGTGTGCACTGTCCCTTCTTAGAAAGAACTGTGAATTACATTATTTTTTAAGGAATTGCTATTACCTAAGAGGCTGTATTTCTGCTCAAACTGAAGTTTGATGTAATTCTGATTCTTAGAATAATGTTTTGTGTTACTTATAGATAAATCTTATAAATGACTTAATTCTGTTTATTGTTTTTTCTTTCTCGCTTAATTTCCAGCCCATCATACATATAGTTTAGTAAGATATATTTAACTACATAGCAATTTGGTGTTCCCAGGCCAGTATTTACTGTGAGAAATGTAAACATACCTTTTTAGAAACATTAATAAATAGTGATTGATAAAAAATAAAAGTCAAAATATCACATAATATAAACTGGATCTTTTTTTCTCTTAGAAGTAAACAGGAAATGGGGCACCAGAGCTGTCCAGCGTGGTTTTCTGCAAAGCCTCAGGTGATCCGCGCTGGCCGGGGAGGCGTTGACTCAGAAGTCCCGCCTGGAGAAGAGGTAGCAGGTACCCTGGGAGCAGCCACCAGCTGTGCTCTGCCAGAGCAGAGCCAAGGTGGTCTGGGACCTGGAGCTCAGGGTTCCCAATGAGAAGCCACGGGGCCAGGCTGGGGCCCTTCCAGAACCGAATGCCCCGTGCCTCCACCTGGCAGATTTCCATTACCCTTCACCCCACACAATTATGCATCACTTAACAAAGCAGACACATTCTGAGAAAGGACACTTTATGTCCTTACCCACACCTAAGTGGCATAGACTACGACACACCTGGGCTGCATGATGTAGCCTTGCTCCTAGGCGACACACCTGTCCAGAACTTGACTGTACTGAGTACTACTATAGGCAACTGGAACACAATGGTAAGTATTTGTGAATCTAAACAAAGCTAGACATAGAAAAGGCACAGTAAGAATACGGTATAAAAGATAAAAAGTGGTTCCCCTGTATAGGGTCTGCAGACCCAGAAAATCTGAGACAGGTCTCAGTTAATTCAGAAAGTATTTTAAGTTTTTTTTTCAAGGTTGAGGATACGTGCCCAAGACACAGCCTCAGCAAGTCCTGACCACTGGTGCCCAGGGTGGCTGGAGTGCAGCTTGGTTTTGTACATTTCAGGGAGGCATGAGACATCAATCAAGTACATTTAAGAAACACATTAGTTTGGTCCAGAAAGGCAGGACAACTCAAAGCAAGATTGGAGGGCGCCTCCAGGCCATAGGTAAATTTAAACATTTTCTGGTTGACGATTGGTTGAGTTTGTCTGAAGACCTGGGATCAACAGAAAGGAATGATGTTTGGGATAGGATAAGAGGTTGTGCATGGTGTAGTTTTATCATGTAGATGAAGCTTTTAGCTAGGCTGTAAAATGTTTCTTATCAGACTTAAAATCTGTGTTGATGTTCATGTGAGAGGTATAATGAGGCCTGTCCAACCCCCACTTCCCTTCATGGCCTGAACCAGTCTTTCAAGTTAAATTTTAAGAGCCCCTGCTGAGGAGGAAGTCCAGTTAGATGGTTGGTGGCGGCGGAGGGCGGGGCTTTATAATTTTATTTTTGGTTTATGGGGCCCTTACCACCCATGGAGCTTGCAGGACTGGACGCTGCCCTGGGTGACTCCATGAGTGAGTGGTGAGTGCATCTGAAGACCTGGGGCACTACTGTGCACTACTGCAGATTTTAGAAACACTGGACACTTCGGCTACACTAAATTTAGTTTAAAATATTTTTCTTACTTCAATAATAAATTCATCTTAGCTTACTGTAATGTTTTTACTTTATAAACTTTAATTTTTTACCCTTTTGTAATAATGCTTACCTTAAAACATAAATGCCCTCATTGTACAGCTATAGAAAAATATTTCTTTATAACTTACTCTATATGTGTTTTTATTTTTATTTTTTTTTGAGACAGAGTCTCACTGTGTCACCCAGGCTGGAGTGCAGTGGCCTGATCTGGGCTCACTATAAACTCCACCTCCCGGGTTCAAGCGATTCTCCTACCTCAGCCTCCCGAGTAGCTGGGATTACAGTCCTGCGCCACTGTGACCGGCTAATTTTTGTATTTTTAGTAGAGACAGGGTTTCACCATGTTGGCCAGGCTGATCTCAAACTCCTGACCTCAGGTGATCCGCCCTCCTCAGCCTCCCAAAGTGCTGGGATTACATGCATGAAACACCACACCCAGCCTATTTTTAATTTTTTTTTTTTTTTTTTTTACTTTTAAAACTTTTTTCTTAAAAACTAAGACGTAGGCCGGGTGCGGTGGCTCACTCCTGTAATCCTAGCACTTCGGGAGGCTGAGGCGGGCGGATTGCCTGAGCTCAGGAGTTTGCAACCAGCCTGGGCAACACGGTGAAACCCATCTCTACTAAAATACAAAAAAAAAAGAAAAATTAGCTGGGCGTGGTGGCATGCACCTGTAGTCCCAGCTACTCAGGAGGCTGAGACAGGAGAATTTTCTTGAACCCCAGGGGTGGAGGTTGCAGTGAGCCAAGATCACGCCACTGCACTCCAGCCTGGGCGACAGAGTGAGACTCCGTCTCAAAAAAAAAAAAAAAAAAAACTAAGACATAGGTCAGGCATGGTGGCTCATGCCTGTAATCCCAACCCTTTGAGAGGCCGAGGCAGGCAGATCACGAGGTCAGGAGTTCGAGACCAGCCTGACCAACATAGTATAACCCCGTCTCTACTAAAAATACAAAAATTAGCCTGGCGTGGTGGTGGGCACCTGTAATCCCAGCTACTCAGGAAGCTGAGGCAGAAGAATTGCTTGAACCCGAGAGGGTTCACACTAGCCTAGGCCTCCACAGGGTCAGGATCATCAATATCACTGCCTTCCACCTCCACATCTTATCCCACTGGGAAGTCTTAAGAAGCAGTAACATGCATGGAGCTGTCATCTCCCATGATAGCAATGCCTTCTCCTGGATACCTCCCAAAGGACCTGCCAGAGGCTGTTTTATAGTTAACTATTTTTTAAATAAGTAGAAAGCCAAATAACACACTAGTGCACAGTAGTGCCCTAGGCCTACCAAAATAACAACAAAAATATAGTAAATACATAAACTGCTAACACAGACATTCATTATCAAGTATGATGCACACTGTAACTAACTACACATGCTAGGCTTTTTGTTTTGTTTTGTTTTTTTGAGACAGAGTTTCATTCTTGTTGCCCAGGCTGGAGTGCAATGGCGCAATCTTGGCTCACTGCAACCTCCGCCTCCCGGGTTCAAGTGATTCTCCTGCCTTGGCCTCCCAAAGTGCTGGGGTTACAGGCATAAGCCACCACGCCCAGCCCGTGTGCTAGGCTTTTATACTGTTGGCAGTGCAGTAGGTTTGTTTATACCAGCATCACCACAAACACGAATAATGGCTACGCTGTCACTAGGCAAAAGGCATTTTTCAGCTCCTTCAGCTTCACCGTAATCATATGGGACTATCACATATGGAGTACATCATTGATGGAAATGTCATTACGCGGAGCTTGCGGCTCCTCACCCAGTCCTGGGCCTCTGTGTCATCCTAGTGGTGTCATGAGGGGTGGCAGAGGGAGAGTCCAAGTTACGGCAGCAAGCAGGTGCCTGTAGCGTACTTTCTGGGTGCTTTAAAAATATGTGAACAAATTGCTAATATTTACAAATTGGGAGCTGTCATATGAAGTTCCATATCCCAGGCTTCTTGCAGAAAACCCAAAATTTTGGGCCATCGCGGGCCTCCACAGCCCCAGGGCAATAGCAGGAGTGACTGTCCTTGTGTTCTAGGTACAGTCTCTGGTCCCCATGGCCCCTACTTTCCCACAAGCTGTTTCACTCCCAGACTTCTAGTGCTGCTTCTCCATCATATGCATTCTAAAGGCCGGCTGCTGGAGTGACAGCAGGGACCCTCATCCCTAAGGGTCTTCACCTTTGTGGTTCCCACTGAATCCCCGGCACCCAAAGGGTGAGGGGGGCAGGTGAGAGGGCAGGGCTGGAAGCAGGAGAGAAAGCCTCTTACTCCCTCTCTCCCCACTCCCCCGCCCCCAGGTTCTGGGCCCTTTGTGCAGAGCAGGCTTGCCTACCTGCTAATCCCAGCGTCATATATGGGATCCATCACTGACCAAAACGTCCTTATGTGGCCCTTGACTATACTTGAAACCACAGCCCCACCAGGTCCACCCGCCTAGACCTTGACCAGGCAGATACCAGGGAGAAGCCTGAAGGGTTGGAGGTGGGGGGTGAGTGCGGAGCCTGAGGCCTGCCAGCTTGCCCTGGGCTCACCTTTGCCCCTCGAGGGCCAGCCATCCAGAGTCCTGAAGCCTCGTCTGCCCACAACAGGGAAATGCCTGCTCATGCTGGGCAGCCAGGCAAACTCAGGGAGGCAGCAGGCAGGAGGTGGAAGTGCCTGGTGGAGAGGGCCATGTCAGGGGTTTGCAAACATCTACTTCACTGGTTTCAGGAAACTTGGACAATTCACTTAACCTGTCTGGGCCTCAGTCACCTTGTCTACAAAACGGACAAAATGATGACATCCCCTCATAGGGGGTCATGACGCATAATGGACTGATACGTGTCCAGTGATGAACACAGTGCCTGGCACATAATAAATGCTCCACTGATGCAGGGTGACCTGTGAGGGTGACGAAGAGGGCCCCACATGCAGACTCAGTAGAGAAGGGTGCCCCTCCCCTTGTCTGTGGGAAGCCAGCCTCGCAGCCAGGCTGTGTGGCTGAAGGAGGGGTCTCGCAGCTCGCGCATTTGCTGACGCAGTTGGCAGAGGCCAAAACAAGAGGGCAGCATGGGAGGGAGACAGCCACTGAGGAACACGCTGCTGCACATCTGTAGGCAGCTGGAGTGGCAAACACAGCAGTTGAACAGCCCCTGCCCAACCCCACCAGGCCTGGCCCCTCTGCTCTTTTGCCAGAGGGGACAACTTCTGGCCACCAGAAGATACACATCTACATCTGTCTGAAGAAACAAAAACACAAAGCCCTCTTCTCATCCCTCCCTCACCACCCCAGTTCCTGCAGAACTTCTGGCAGGAAGAGGCAGGGAGCAGCACTCGGTGCTGGCTGCCGTTAGCCTGCCTGCTCCTCTCAGTAATCCTGAGACTAACAGGACCACCCCATTGTACAGATGCAGAAACTGAGGCTCAGAGAGGGTGAGTCACTTGCCTGAGGTCACACAGCCAGGAGCGGCACAGGCAGGAATTCACTCTCTGAGGGCCAAAGTAGGCTCAATCTCACTTCAACTTGGCCCCAAGCCCACTTTCCCAGCATGGAGGCCTAGGAGTGGACAAGGGGGTGGAGGTCCCACCAGAGCCCCAGCCCACACAATTCTGATCTCAACCAGAAGCTTCCCCTCAAAGCCCCAGATGCTGCAGGCCAGAGGTCCTAGAGGCGCACAGCCTGGCCTAGCCTAGAGGAGGTGCTGGCAGATAGAGAATGCTGACACTGCCTGCAGGGAAACCCGCAGCACAGATCCTGAACTCCAGCTCACTCAGGCCCCCAGGATTCTGGAAGGCTCAGGAGGCCAAGGACTCCCAGGCATGGTTCAGCCTCAGGAAAGCTGCATCTGCGGCCTTGGCCTGGGTGCGTGAACAGGATGCAGCCCAGGGCTCAGAGACCACCACCCTCCCAGCAGGGCCTCAGGACTTGGAACCACAGCATCCAGGATGCCAGCCATGAGTGGAGCTCTGCTTTGTGGCAGGCCTCCCCTGCACCTGGTGTCCACCGCAGGCGTTCTTCCCACTGAGAACACAGCTCTGGGAGGGAGCCATCAGTAAGCCCCTTTTACGGGTGAGAAATCTTGAGGCCCAGGATAGTCAGGCAATTTGCCCGAGGTCACACAGCTAGTGAGGGGTAGAGCCAGCCTCCAACCTGGGGAGCCCTGTGCCAGGACCCAGGCAGAAAATACAGAGATGCCTTTTACATCAACCGATCTGGGTTCAGAGCTGGGCTCAACACTTCCTTGCCCTAGGCCGTGGCCAGGCACAGGTTGACACCACAGTGGGAAGGGACTTGTAATCCCTTTGCTGTAGGGTCACTATGGGAACTAAATAAGATGAGGCATGTAAAGCACCGGCACGGGGTCTGGGGCTTGGTGCTCAGGCATGGGGCACCCACTGGACTGACCGCCTGCATTCTCCCCCTCCTTAATCCCCACCATGGCAGCGGGACTCTGCAGTGACTCTCGTGGCCAGGAGCCTTGACCCTGGGCTGGCCTCCTAACTGGCTGACAACACAATGTGGCAAAAGCAGTGGCCCAGCTAGTTCCGAGCCCAGGTGCAAGAGCCCGTGGGTGTTGAGGTTTACCGCACGCGTACTACCTCAGCCTCCATGTCTGACTGGCCATGTAACTTAGAGGATAAATTCCTGCTGTCTTTCCTCTGCTTCAGCCCAGAGAGCTCTCGCCCCAAACCCACACTTGGCCTCCAGGCCAGCAGGATTCCAAAATAACGCATCCATCCAGGAAAGGACTTTGCATTGGTTTGTTTCAAATCTCAGGCCTGCTTGCTTTAAACTGCCCAACAACTACCAGACTTTCATGTTCCCCACCCTGGACCCCAGTGAAAGCCAGTGCCCCAGGCCCACACCTCTCCCCGCACCTCCCCCTCCGCCCCAGCCTTGTGCTCCCTGACTTCCCTGTGTGTGTGGCCCCCAGGTGCACCACGTATCTCCCAGGAAGTAATAAAATCTCAAACTATCTTAATAATTGAAGGACTGCTCTCCAGCTTCAAGATCCTAAATTAAAACACCTGTGTGTTTCTAATCTTTCTCTTGTTCCCACAATGAGAACACACCAGAGCTAACCAGCTGGAGACCACGTGGCACAGACATGAGCCATCCTGGCTGAGGCCATCCCGGACCAGCTCAGCTGCCAGGAGATCACAGACACACGCTCAGGCCCAGCTGATGTCAGCCATGCCTGGCTACATCAGCAGGACTGCCCAACTGGCCTGTGGACTTGGGAGCAATAATAAATGTGCACTGCGTGTGCTACGGAGGTGCTATGGTTGCCTCACTTGCATTATGGTGACAATGGGTCATTTATACCATGACTGAGGTGTGTCCAAGGAGGAAAGACTAACATTGGTTTGGTGAGAATGGCAGGAAGGCCACCCCACAGCAGTGTTGGTGGGAGTGTGACCAGGGAGACTCACTGGGGGACCCTCAGACGAGGTGGGTGGAGAGCTACGCACAAACTAAAACCACTAGGAGAGGCTGCCCCCCACCTCTCAGAATGGCAAAGTCCAGAACCTGCTGAATTTCCTCTTTAGCACTTTCACCATCTAACGTGCCAGATTTCAGATGTTCATTTTGTTGACTGTGTGAATCCCCACCCCACGAGTGGCAGCTCCAGTCTTGTCTGTTTTGCTCACCCTGTCTCCCCCGCACCTGCAACAGTGAGAGAGGCACTCAATAAATATTTGTTGCATGAATAGAATGAGGAAAGAGACATTCTTATGCACTGCAGGTGTAAGTGAAATCCAGTACACCCTCCAGGGCGAACAAACGAACAACATCTACCAGGGCTATAAAAATACATCCGTATCTCCTAGAGCTGAGCCAGCCAGCACCTCTCAACAGAAATGCACAGGCATAAGGACCAGGGCTCTGGCAGAGAGAGCTCACAGCCTCCACTGGAAACAACCCCAATGCCCCCAGCCAGGGAACAACCTAGGCAGGGTCAATCCCTATAATGGAACACTACGCAACAATCAAAAAGACTCCCTTGCCGATACACGCGACAGCACAGTCTGTTCATTTATAAAAGTTTAAGAGCAGGAAAACTAACCTCTGCCATTATACGTCAAGAAAAGTGGTTTCCTAGAGGGGCACAAAGGAGGCTTCCTAGGGGCTGGTTTTGTCTCATGAGCAGATGGTCAGCTCCATAGGTGTGTTCACTTGTGAAAATTCATTTGAGCTGTGTGCTTCTGACAGGTTCTAGTGGTTATGTGTCAATGAACAGCATACAAAGAAAAAAAGCGCAGACACATTGACCTCACAATTCCACAGTGGGGCATGCTATAGAGATGCTCACAGCAGCATCACTTTTTAAGAGCAAAAGACGGGAACCAACCTGAATATCCATCAGTAAGGGAACTGGTAAATCAAGATGGGGTCTGCATGCTGTGGGGCATTGCGGCCGTCAAACGCAGAAAGGGGACTTTCCATGCAATGACAGGGAAAAGCTCCAATATCCATAGTTATTTGAAAAAGGCATAGAACAGAACGCTGTGCATCCTATATCTTGTGAAAAATACGTGCACGCACCTACATGCTTGTAGTTGCACTGACCAGTGGTTCTCAAGTGTGGTCCTGCCCTATAGGGTCTCCAAGACCCTTTCAGAGATCCATAAGGTCAAAATTATGTTTGTAATAACATTAGAACATTGGTTACCTTCTTCATACACTCTCCCCCAGAGCACAGTGTATAGTGGAGTTCTCCAGAGACTACATGACAGTGTGATGATGTCATCACTTTGAGGCTAATGGGATGTGTGCTTGTGTATTCTAGAAGTTTCTAGAGCAATCTCATGAACACATGCTCAGCATCATTAGTCATCAGGGAACTGCAATGTAAACCACGATGAGACGCTATTTCATACACACTAGGATGGCTATAACAACTGGTGAGGATGTAGAGAAACTGGAACCCTTGTGCACTGCTGGTGGGAATGTAAAATGGTGCAGTCACTTTGGAAAACAGTCTGATAGTTCTTATTTTATTTTTTTGAGACAGAGTTTTGCTCTCGTTGCCCAGGCTGGAGTGCAACGGTGCAATTGTGGCTCACCGCAACCTCCACCTCCTAGGTTCAAGCGATTCTCCTGCCTCAGCCTCCAGAGTAGCTGGGATTACAGGCATGTGCCACCACACCTGGCTAATTTTTTATTTTTAGTAGAGACAGGGTTTCTCCAGGTTGGTCAGGCTGGTCTTGAACTTCCGACCTCAAGCGATCTGCCTGCCTCGGCCTCCCAAAGTGCTGGGATTACAGGCGTGAGCCACCGCACCCGGCCTCAGTCTGGTAGTTCTTCTAAGGGTTAAACACAGAGTTACCATGTGGCCCAGCAATGCTACTCCTAGATATGTTCCCAAGATGAAGGAAAACATGTGTCCATAAAAAAACTTACACATGAATATGAATAGCTACATTACTCATGATACCAAAAAGTTGGAAGAACAATGTCCATCAACAGATGAACAGATTTTTGAAATGTGGTATATTCATACATTATTCAACCATGAAAAGGAATTAATGACACATGCTACCACATGAATGGACCCTGAAAACATTGTGCTAAATGAAAGAGTCACATACAAGAAACCACATAGTGCATGATTCCCAGAGAGTCCAGGGGTATCCAGAATATGCAAATCCATAGACTCAGAAGGGAAATTCCTGGCTGCCAGTGACTGGGAGGAGGAGGGAATGGAAAGTGACTGCTACAGGATGTGGGTGTCTTTCTGGAGCGATGACAATGCTCTGAGATTAGATTCTGGGGATGTCTGCACAACTCCGAATCTACTAAAACCCACTAGTCCCTCAAAGAGGGACTTTATGGCATGCAAATAATATCTCAATAAAGTGGTTTTATTTGCATAAACCCACAGAGTTAGTTTCAAAAATTAAAATAAAGAAACCCACCACAGGCCTAGCCTTGGCCCCAGACCCTCAAGATGGGTTAGGTCCAGCTGTGAAATGCACACATTTTGCCCAGGCAGACAAACACAGGGGGCCCCCAGTTACCAGCCACCCAGACCCACTTGTACCTCTAGGTCCCCCATGGGAACCACAAGCCCTCCTCCTCCACTGGGAGACTGGGGCTCCCCACCACAGCCCCAAGATGAGAGTTTCTCTTCCATGAAATGGGATGTCCACGTGGAGTATCTCCAGGTTGTCACAGGATGAAACTTGCTGCTTCTGACAGATGCCCCCGAGCAGAGGGCCTGAACCCAGCCGCCAGCCAGGGCTGGTGGCAACGAAACCTGGGGAACTGGCCTGGAGGGGCCCCCAGCAAATGCAGGGCCCCTGTCCAGCCTCGGAGCTCTGTGGACCCAGGGCAGCCACCTGCTCCCATCCTCTCCAACAGAGCCTCTAGGCACAGCTGTGCTCTGGGTCTCTGTGTTGACAAGAGAGGATGTGTTCCCTTTCGGGAGCTCCTTGTGAGGACCCTGTACCAACTCTGCCACTCCTCCTAGCCAGGGATCCTGTTAACACATAAGTTGGCCAGTGTCACTCCTCTCTGCTCAACACCCTGCTGTAGCTCTCACCTCACTCAGAGTAGAAGCCAAAGTCCTCATGGTGGCCACAGGCCCTGGACAGCCTGCCCCAGTGACCTCCCAGATCCCCTATCTCCCTTCCTCTCCCCCACTTATCTCAGCTCCACTGACCCCCTGTCCGGGCACCTTCCTGCCCTGGGGCCTTTGCACTCACTGCTCCCTCTGCCAGGTGTCCAAGTGGCTTGCTCCTCCCCTCCTTTCAGCTCTCTGCTCAGGTCACCGCCCCAAGGAGGACTCCCGTGTCCACCTACCCTTCCTCTCACCGTGCTTTAATTTTTTTTCTTTTTTTTTTTTTTGAGACAGAGTCTCACTCTGTCGCCCAAGTTGGAGTATGGTGGCACAATCTCGGCTCACTGCAACCTCTGCCTCCTGGGTTCAAGTGATTCTCCTGCCTCAGCCTCCTGAGTAGCTGGGATTACAGGCGCCTACCACCACGCCTGGCTAATTTTTGTATTTTTAGTAGAGACAGGGGTTTCACCATGTTGGCCAGGCTGGTCTTGAACTCCTGACCTCAGGTGATCCATCACCTACCTTGGCCTGCCAAGGTGCTGGGATTACAAGTGTGAGCCACCACACACGGCCTCACCCTGCTTTCTCTTAGCAATACCTGACATTACAGCAGGTAACTCCCATGGACTTGTTTACTGTTTTCTTCCCCAACAGAATGTCAGCACTGTGAGGTGAGGGTGGGGACCATACCTATCATATTCTCTGCAGAGCCCAAGGGCCTCTAGCAGGCTCTGCACACAGTTGGAGTTCTACAAATATTGGGAGGATAAATGAGTAAACCGGGGGGGATCCCCCTGACCACCCTTTCTCTCAGTAATTCCTCCCCACCCTAGTTCTCCTGACATCCTCTGAGCACCCCGAACCATCTCCCCTCTGTTCCAAGCATTTGCTTACACCTGTTCCTGGCCAGCTCAGACAGCACCTCCTCTGGGAAGCCTTCCTGAATCTTTGTGCCTTTGCTCAGCCCCTCCCACAGCTCCAGCTCTACTTTCTCCTTGTCTCCCTTCTGAGGTTTCTAGAGATCTGTCCCCACAGCTGGATGCCTGTGTCTTGTTCAATCCCATATCATTTACTCTACAACCTTCATTAGGTGTCAACTGTGAGCATGTCCTGGCATCCCTGGGGAGGCAGAGATGAACGAGTATGGACTTGGTTCACAGGTTGGGGGCTGTGAGGAAGACATGCCTATGGGATATCTGGGAAGGCTTCCTGAAGGATGGGCATGAGGGGCTCTGGAGTGTCAGCAGTGTTCCCATCCACTCATTCTGCTGCCCATAGCAGTGGCCTTGGGCAAGGCTCTTAACCAGCTTGGATCCCATTTTCCCATCTCTCAAGGCCTCGAACAGCACCTGCTGGGCATGGATCACGTGCAAAGTCCATTCACATGCAACGAGGGTGAAACTGGGGTCTCTGTGGGCTCCTCCAGGCCCACCGGCTGCCACCCCTGCCAACTCTGCTTCCAACCTGCTTACGGTGGGCAGGGCACAGAACTCGCCCTCGCCAAGCACCTCCTGGGTGCCCGGCTCCTGTTTCTGTGATTTGATCCTCCCACCAAGCTGGGGAGGTAGGCTCCACTCCCTATTCTCAGTGGAGCACAGTCCAAGAGGTGTGGCTAGCAGCACCAGGTCACAGGCGGGAGGTGGCGGGCTGGGATGGGGGAGGTGGGGAGCATGCATGTTGTAGGTGGGGTATGTAATGAAGTGCATGTGTGCCAGGGAGGGCATGCAGCCAGGCTCAGGAGCGTGGTGCATACAGTGCAGCTTCCAGGGTTTCTGAAATAGAAGCAGCCCCACCCCTAGCCCCCAACCCTGCCTCTTAATGCCCAAGGCCTCTCTGGTCTGGGCTGTGGGATCCTGGAAAGCAGCTTTGTTCTCAGGAGCCCCAGTTTTCCCCTCTGCCCTGAGCTTTCTCAAATGGATTTTTGGGTATGGGCTTTGATGAGGCCTGCTGGCTGACAGGCCTCCAACTAAGTCCCCCTTATCTTGTCTGACCGCTGATCTGGCAGGGGACCCAGCACATGCAAAGGCCCAGAGACCAGAATTAGGGCAGGGACAGGCAGCTGCAGCTTTTGGTGCACAGGGAATGGAAGGTTTAAGGACCCAGTGGCAGAGGATGATTTCAAAGGGGACCCAGAAGCTCAGGCCTGGCCGGATAAACATCCACGCCCGCACCCCATCTCTCACCCTCCTGCCCACCCACGGCCCACTCGTCATCACCAATTCATGGGCTCTGGCTCTACAACCCACAGAATTTGAGTATGTGGCTTATGGTTTTGTGCCTCAGTTTTTCCATCTGTAAGCAGCAGGGAAGTCCCTGCGTCATGCGGCTGCTTTGAGGATTAAATGAGCTAATTCGTGTTCAACGCTCAGCTGAGGACTTGCTGAGTAATTAGAAATGTGACGATGATTAGTCACCATCTGTCCTCAGCCCACCCGCTGATATCTTCCACAGATATTTACAGAGCACCCTCACTGAGCCAAGGCTGCGACAGTGAGCAAGGCAGGCGCAACCTCGCCCTCGTTTACGGTCTAATGGGGGAGGAGGGCGTTACAGAGATGTACACAGGCAGGTTTATCCCTGGTCACAGCCATGTGTATGCAGCATGGGAGGGGTGGGAGACGGAAGCCCAGCAGGTGGGGGATCGGGCTGCCCAGCTGAGCCTCCTGGACTAAGTGGGGTTTGGGCCTTAGAGCCCCTGGCTGCTGTTGTTGGGGGAGGCCTTGAGGGATCTAAATGATGGAGGAGCCCTTGGTGAGGAGAAGCTGGGGAGGTGGCTTTGCCCTGCTCAGCCCTGGGCCCTGCAGAAAGAGAGGTAATGGGGCCGGAAGTGACCCCTCCAGCCACGTTGCCATGGCAGCCCTGGGGCCTAGAGAAGGGGTTTCCAGCCAGTGCCCCAGGCCTGGCTGGGCTGGGGGTCCTGTCTTTGAGCTGGAGCCCTGCCAGGGATCCAGACTGCCTCGGCCAGGACGTCCCTGCCTCTGAGCATGTCCAGATGTGGCCTAATGGAAGCCACATGCCCAGCTCCCTGGGCTGGGGAGAAGGAGTCTGACGTCTGTTGTCACTCAAGGGGCTTTGTGAGGGCAGCTTTTCTGCAGGGCTGGCACAATGGAGGACCACATGGAGGAACCCTGGGGCAGGGCGGCCCTCAGGAGGTTGGAGGTTCCCAGAGCAGCTGGGGAAAGCCCCTGACCTGCAGAAGGCCTCAGCACAGCCTGTGGCCCCAGGAATGCATGGCAGGAAAGGGGCCCCTTCCTCGGGGCCTGACACAAGCAGGTTCTGCAGGGCAGGAGTATCTGAATGCCGTGATGCTCTGGCTAACAGGAAAACGCTAAAACTCAAATGACTGCTGCTGTCGACTGCAGACATCCCTCAACACTGTGACTCTGTTAGGCACCGTGCTCAGCACTCTGTGATTACCGAGCCCCATACTCCTCACAACAGCCCTCTTAGTTTATAGGAGTGGAGAGTGGGCTACAGGGAGCTCAGGCCACCGCCTGTGGACACAAGGGCAGAAAGTGGTGGAAGCAGGCTTCTCTTCTGCCTTCTTCAGCTCTTCACCCTCTGACAGTTGTTTCTTTTTTTGTTTTGTTTTTGTTTTTGTTTTTGAGTTTCACTCTTGTCACCTAGGCTGGAGTGCAATGACACGATCTTGGTTCATGCAACCTCTGCCTTCCAGGTGGTGATTTTCCTGCTTCAGCCTCCCAAGTAGATGGGATGGCAGGCGCCTGCCACCACGCCAGACTAATTTTGTATTTTTAGTAGAGATGGGGTTTCACCAAGTTGCCCAGGCTGGTCTTGAACTCCTGACTTCAGGTGATCCACCCACCTCGGCCTCCCAAAGTGCTGGGATTACAGGCGTCAGCCACCACACCCGGCCCACTCTCTGACAGTGGTTTTTGAGTGCCCAGCATGTGCACAGGAGCCGGACAGATGCTGAATGTACAGGTTGGGCAAAACCCAGCAGAGACCCTGCCCTTGAGGAGCTTGGGTCTTTGACGGGGAGATAAGGACCCCAGCAGTCACAGAGGTGTGATGTTCTGAGCAGTGATATGAGCTGAGGAGTGAAGTGGTGAGCCTCACTCAGGGGATCTGACTCCTCCTGGGGGTCAGGGAAGGCTCCCTGGAGGGAGCCTTGAGCTTCCACTTGAGCTGCAATGTGGAGGATGAGGTGGTAAGTGGGCAGTGGTGAGAAGGGGGTGCTTCAGGCAGGGGAAACAGCACGTGTAAAGGCTCTGTAGCCAGAGGGAATTGAACTTGATTGAAAGGAAGCTCTGACTGTTGTGAGAAGAGGCTGGGGAGGGGCAGGAGGGAGCCATATAGGGCAGAGGATGGCATGATCTGATTTGTGTTTGAGGTGCTCCCTCCAGGTGCGGGGCTGTCCCGTCTCACACTGAGGGAACGCTGGGCCTTTCCAATGTCCACAGGTCTGTGAAGCCCCCAGACTGCCCAGGCTGTGGCAGCACAGGGTTATCTGCCCAGATTAACCTGTTTGCTAGAGGACTCCTGAAGCCTCTCCTCTCCAGTGTGGGCCCGCAGGGGTTTCAAACATGGGTGGGGTCTTAGGAGCATCACCCCAGGGTCCCATGGAAGCTAGACCAGGTTTCCGGATCTGCAAGCCCCCAGCTGATGCGACAGAATCATCCCCTGCAGAAGTTCAAGGCTCCTAAAGTGAGCAGGAAGGGGTCAGCCTCATGGGGGCTGTGGCCCCTGTTTAGCAGCAGAGCCCTTTGAGGATGGCTCTTAGGTAGGCTCAGCGGACCCTTCCCCTCCTCACCGCAGCCCATGGGGTCTTCTAATGGGGTGTCTGACTGTGCTGGGCTACGGAGGACCTGCTGGGAGCAGGCATGGATAGGCAGGAAGAGGCCTGGGCTGCCTACCAGCCTCTGCACAGCCTCAGGCCGGTCCCCATCTGAAGCCTGGGTGCCCTGGTCCTGGCTGCCTGCTCTGATGTGCCCAATGAAGTGTGTTGAACTCTGTGTCACGTGGCTTGGAGGATATAGCATATACGGTCAGGCTCCAGGGCCTTCCAGGCCCACTGCTCACTGGTTGTGTGACCTGAGCCTCCAGCACCACCGCAAACCCCAGTTGCCTCGCTGGTGAAACAGCGTACATGGTTGTAAGCACTCGGTGCTGCTGGAAGGACTGACGGGAAGCTGCCTGCCCAGCTTGGAGAGGGGCCTCCATGGAGTGAGGGTACAGCTGGTGTGGCCCCACCAACTCCCCTGGCCCAGCACGGCCAGCGGCCCTGCTCAAATGGCCCACCCACCTTGCCTCTGTCCACGAGTTCACTTCCTTCTACAACACATGCTTATGAGGTTAGAATTTGCTGCAGACACTTAGAAATGGGAAGACGTCACATAAAATTCAGCTTTCTGGCTGACATTTGTTGAAAAATTGGCAGAGGTGGCCATGCTAGGCTCCTAGGTCACAGGCCAGCCACCGAGGCAGTTGAGACCGCCCTTCATATTTCCTGCCAGAGCACGCGGGGGCCTACCGGGCTGAGGCAGGAACCCTTCTCAGGGCCCCCAGCTCTGAAGATATGCACCTTCTGGACCCTTGACCACAACCACAGCCCTACCAGAGGGCCCAGCACCTCCCACAACAGGAACCCCACTCCCACCCACCCACCCCATCCCAAGAGCTGGGCCTGGGAGAAGGTGCACTCTCACAGCCTCCTGCCCACATCAAGGGCCTAGGCTGGCCGTCCTAGGCCTGGCCCCACAGATCCAGCATGCCCAGTCCCAGGCAGAGACCTGGGGCAGTGGCCAGAGCCCAAGGCTGCCCTTCCCACACAAAGTGCCCTGAAGGAACCAGGACAGGGTCTTACCTTCAGGGCTGCTTCTGGGGACAGAATGGACAGAGTTGGGGTCTATGTCCTCCTCCACGTGGGAATGGGGCAGAACCTGCGGTTTCCTGGGCACTTCCCGGGTGGGTGGGATCCAGGCTGCATCAGGCAGTGGTGTGGACAGGATGGTGTGGGGGCTGGGCTTGACTGGGTCCCTGGGAGAGCCAGGCATGGCCTGAGTCGGGATGAGAGCGGCCTTGCCCAGGCCCGGTGCAGGCATCATGCCCTCCAGCCCACTGCTGCGAGACGTGGCTTGGGCATCCGGGATGAGGTTCTCTTCGGGCCTTGCCCCGGCTTCTGCCCTCTCCTCCTGGATGGGAAGACTGGGTCCAGCTGGGGCTGTAGTGGGCAGCCCATCCAGCCCCCTGTGGCCACCTGCTGCCAGCTGCTCGGTGACAGCCATTTCCTCTCTCTCCTCCTCCTCCTCTTCTTCTTCCTCACTGTCCTCAGTCACTCTCCTAGCTTTGGCCTGCACTGGGGCTGGGGGACCCAGGGCAGCGGCTGCTGTGGGCCTGGGGAGGGCAGCTGGCCAGGGGGGTGCCTGGATGGTGGACAGTGGCTGACTCCCACCTCCCAGAGCAGCTGGGGGGCCCCCTGCGCCTGCCTGGACCTCACCCCCCAGGGCTGCTGCTGCTTCCACCTCGGCCACCTCCTGGTCATAGCTGTAGGGGTCTTCGTAGTGTCGCTCAGGGTCACCCTCCTCAGCATCTGAGAAGTTCCCGTGGCAACCGGGGAGCTGGTAGCAGATAAGCTCTCCGCCGGCGTCAGGGCAGTGGCAGGCCCGGCAGGGCGGCAGGTGAACAGTGTGGCCAGCTGCATACTTGCGGCCCGCGTGGACGCAGCCCACCTGGCCGCACTGTGGGCAGCTGTCAGCCACCACTACAGCCTCGATGCAGTTGGGCGGCAGCTCCGGGCACAGCATGAACTGGCAGCTGATCTTGCCGCCGCCTGGTGGGCAGGAGCATTCAGTGCTACCGAAGTCCACAAAATAGGACTGACCGGCAGGCACGCGACCGCGCACAAAGCCACCCTGCAGGCAGTCGTAGTACTGGTAGCCCTCGCAGGCACAGCCCTGCTGCACACACGTGGCGCAGCAGGCACCCGGCTCCAGCGCCTCCTCAATGCAGTTCTCCAGCGGTGGGCACTCCACGCCCGTGCAGTCCTGCCGAGGGGCAGTTGCAGCCATGCTGGGGCCCAGGGCCAGGGCCAGGCCTAGTGCAAGCCAGGCTCCTGCAGGCTCCCAGAGCAGCACCATGGTCCAGGTCAGCCCAGGACGGTCCCCTCTCCTGCAAGACCCTGGGGGAATCGGAAAGGAAGCCTGTCAGTACTGGGTGTGCGCACACAGAGTGCACACCGGCACACACATGGGCAGAGGGCCCAGCCTCAGCCACCTCACACGCATGCCCTCATCCCCAGGAGCACACTAAGGACTGCCTCCCCACCCCCCACACAGGCTCTGTCACACGTGGGGCAGATCACAGACAAATGAGTGTGCAGTCACTGGCTGCCACAGGTGTTGACCTGGAGTTGCTGACAGCCCCACGTGTGTTTGCTGGGCCACTCAACCCTCCACCCTCACCTGCATTCTGAGGCAGACCCTCTGAGTGAGCCCTCGTGCCCACACACACACGCATGCACAGGCCCACACCCACTCGGTCGCACTCACCAGGGCACATTAAGCAACATGCCCCAAAACCCTCCACGCAGACACACACACTGTCTCACCCACAGCATGCCCATGTGCCAGTACACACCCTGGGCAGCCTCACACACACAGTCCCATGCACACACCCGACCAATCCCTGCCCAGATCCCTGACTCAGTCCCCAGCTGCGCACCACAGCTGCTGGCCAGAAAATATGGTCAGTGGGGAAATGCTGGGCAAGAACAAGACCCCCACTATAGCCCCAGCCCGCAGACCCTAGGACTCAGGAACACCCCTGTGAGACCCCCGGGACTGCAGGCTTAGCCCCAGGGGATGCTCCTGTCCCCCTCCCCAGTAGCACTGGCAAATGCATCCTGATGCCTTGCTGTCCCTAACACCCCACCAACTCCCCCAGTCATGTCCATTCTCCCCGCAATCCATCTCCACTCCCTCCCCACGGTCTCTACCCTTCCTTCCGTCTCTAGGCCCTGTCTCCGCTCCAGCCTCACCTCCGGTCTGCACTGGAACAGCCCCGCCACCTCCCTGCCCACCCTGACTCCACTCCTCCCCTTTCCCAGGGAACCCAGTCTGGTCTGATGGCAGCTGGCCCCAACGTGCCACGGCCCCACAGCCTGCCCCAGTTTCCCATGCTCAGCAAGGAAAGGTCTGGATTCCCAGCTAAGCCTGGCATTCAAGGCCCTACAGGAGCCATCCCAACCTGACCCTCCCACGGGCCCTTAGGCCTGAACTTCCCCAAGGGATCTCTTCTCTCATCTTGCACAAGCCACTCAAATGCCACCTTTTCACCAATCCTCATGCCTCCTCCCTCCTCCACCCTGGCCCAAGTCCCTGGTGCCTGTAGCCCCACTTGTGACCCAGTGGCCATGCCTGCCTCTTCTAGACAGCTTGCTCCCCAAAGTCACAGGCAAGAGCTCCTTCTCCGACTCCCAGCCTAAAGCCCAGCCCCACAGGGCAGTGACAGAGGGACAATGGGGCTCATCGCCACAGCAGTGGTCCCCAGGCTGGCCCCATCTCTGAAGGAACGCCTCCTCTGTGCCCAGCCCCTCTAGGAACTGGGGGTTTATCAGCCAGCAAGACAGGTTCCCAGCATCCTCCCAGCACTGACACCCTCAGAGGTGGAGGGGCAGATAATAAACCCAAGAGCAGATCTGTAGAGAACTGAACGCCAGGCAGGCACGAGCCCCATGATGAAATAAACGAAGGGAATCAAAGAGACGCGGCAGTGTCCGTGGCAGTGTCGGGGGAGCCTGCGTCAGCCTGGTGGAAGAGGAGGGCTTCTCTGAGGAGGGCGTCAGGCAGGGAATGGCAGGGCCAAGGGGTTGAGGCCAGACCAGCAGCAGGCAGGTGAGGGACAGAGAGGGCCGCTAGGGCTGAGCCATGCCAGCACAACGGTGGTAACTGCGGAGCAATGGGCTTACGGCCTGCTGTGAGGGCCTCTGGGTGTGCCTGCAAGTGCTAGAGCCTGGGACTCTCCAGTGCAAGAGACCCACCCAGCTGCCTGCTGCAGGGGAGCCAGCAGGGAGCAGGTGAGAGCGCCCAGGGCAGTGAGCGAAGACAGCAGGAGTCAGTGGCACAGGGGATCTATTCTGAAGGTAGGACCCACAGGATTTGCTGATGGATAGGATGCAGTGGACAGAAGAGAGAAGTCCAGGAGCGCCTGGAAGGGGGAGCTGTGTGACTGAGGCAGGGAAGGCTGCGGTGGAGGTCCATGGACAGGCGGGGAGATAGAAGCCCATGCCCAGACCAGGTTCAGGGCCAGGGGAGTACCACGGAGCCTTTGGGGCCTTGAGGGCTGACGCCCCTGCCCTCACACTGAGATGCCACCTCAGGAGACTGGAGGACTCTGTAAAGCCACTGACATTAGGAGTGGGCCCCTGGGAGAATCAGGGCCTTTAATCCCAGTCAGCAAAAGCAAGGGCCCTCCAGATTGCAAGGGAGAGGTCCTCAGGTCCACTCTCAACGGTTCCTTTCTGTGTTTGTTTTTAGAGGCAGGGTCTCACTCTGTTGTCCAAGCTAGAGCACAGTTGTGTGATCATAGCTCATTGCAGCCTCAACCTCCCGAGCTCAAGCTATCTTCCCACCTCAGCCTTCTGAGTAGGTGGAACTACAGGTACACGCCACTACACCCAGCTAATTTTTTTCTTTAACAGGGGTCTCACTGTGTTGCCCAGGTTGGTCTTGAACTCTTGACTTCAAGTGATCCTCCCACCTCAGCTTCCTACAGTGCTGGGATTACAGGCATGAGCCACCGTGCCAGCTGACAGTGCCTTTTAGGAAAGAAAATCTTTGGCCAGGCGAGGTGGCTCACGCCTGTAATCCCAGCACTTGGGAGGCCAAGACAGGTGGACCACTTGAGGTCAGGAGTTCGACACCTGGTCAACATGGTGAAACCCAATCTCTACCAGAAATATAAAAATTAGCTAGGCATGATGGCAAGCACCTGTAATCCCAGCAACTCGGGAGGCTGAGGCAGAAGAACTGCTTGAACCCCGGAGGTGGAGCTTGTAGTGAGTCGAGATCGTGCCACTGCACTCCATCCTGGACAACAGAGTGAGACCCCGTCTCAAAACAAAAGGAAATATTTGGTGAACTGCGACCCAAGCTCCCTGCCCTCCTGCCTTCCAGTGCATCACACACCCAGGCACGAACATTGCGTCCTGAGAGGACAGTACCCTGGCCACAGGACACAGGGCTGTCCTAGAACTTCTTCCAGAGGAACTTCCTGCCCAGCCCACCCTGCCCCACCACCTGGTCCACCAAGTCTGTCCCCTTGCTCTGCTCACTGGCACAGCCCCCAGGGTGGCCTGGCCCCTTGGCCTCCTGGGTGCCCGGCATCACATTCTGTCCATGCTCAAGCAATCCCAAACCTCAGGCTTGCCCATCTCCCCACTCCAGGCCCAGGGCAATCATAAAGAACATCAGGCCCAAGCCTGACTCTACATTCTCCACATCTACTGCGCAACCCTAGGCACGGCCCTTGCCCTCTCTGAGCCCTGGTTCTGCATCCACACAGTGAACATGTTCCACCCCACCTCAGGTCATGGTCAGGGGCCCACCAGCATTCTCTGACCCACAAGTGCATTTTGTTTGGCCCACACAGTGGGTTCCTCATTTTAAATTGGTTACCAGCATGCATAAATTGAAAACGTTCACATAAAAATTCAGGTTTCCAACTCCTGTTTCAAGCCACAGAGCTCTGGCCACCCTGAGATATCACATGGGGTGTGAGCTCCCAGGTTCCCCATGTCATCTGGGCCCCCCCAAATGCATGCAGCTCAGAGTACCCTGGTGCTGCCTGAAGGTTGTCCACTCAGGAGGGGAAAGGACTATCTGGGATGTGTGGAGAGGGAGTGGCCCACGTGGGGTGGCTCACCTGGGAGAAAAGCAGACCCCACTGTCCTCACACCTCCACAGTTGTTCCCAATGGAGCGTGTATGTGTGGGGCGGGAGGTGGGGGCATGGAAGAGATGGCAGATGTCAGCTTCAAGTGGAGAACGCTCCCTCCAGGGCAGGGACAGACCAGGCTGCTGGGCAGGAGGGAGCTCCCTATCACCGGAAATAAGCAAGCAGGGCTGGGGACACTCGTATAAGAGAGAAGTAGGAGGGCACAGTCTCTACACTGCAGGGTCACAGAATCAAACATGCCCCTCCTGGGAGCTCCAACTGAGTTTACTCACAGCCCCAGCCTCTGCAGACAGCCCCCACCCCTCACCAACCTGAAAAGAGAAACCCCTGGAGATGGGGTGGGGAAGGAGGCCTGACCTCCCTGTGGGGGGCAGTCCCAGCAGTCAGAGCCCGGCCAGCAAACAAAGCCCCTGGGACAGAATGTGGTGGCCTGCCAGGCAGTCACACTACAGCAAGCCAGCCCTCCCGGGTGGGGACGCAAAAACCAGCAAGATGGAAAGGAAACCACTGATGGAAACAAGATGCAAGGAAAACCACTGCAGTCTCTCCCTTGCACCCATCAGGAAGGCAAACACTAGCAGAGTGGTGTTATTATCATTCTTATGCCACCGGCCGAAGTGTCACCTGGAGCAACCTCTCTGCAAGGTAGTACTCATGGGAGAATTCAGCACATGCACTCCATGACCCTGTGCTTCTGACGCCCAGTGTGCGACTCAGAGAAGGCTGTACCGGGTCCACATGGCCCTGGTGGTCACCGGGCTGCCATCTGGGGACCGGAAAGGTTGGCAGGTGGAGGACACCAGGCCAGTCACTGTCCAGGCTGGCCTCAGGCTGTACCCCTAGGAGGGGTGAGGGTTGGCAACTGTTGGCATTTTTAAAGGATGCATGCTTTACATATCATCATGTGTGTAATATAAATCATGGCATTAAAAAATAGGCAGGAAACAGGATCTTGCTCTGCTGCCCAGACTGGTCTCAAACTCCTAGGCTCAAGCAATCGCCCTGTCTCATCTCCCAGAGTGCTGGGATCACAAGCGTGTGATCACAAGCTGGGATCACAAATACAGAGGAATGCGTCTAGCCATTCCTCTGTATTTGGCAGCCCATTCTTCATAGGAAAAGCCAAAACGACAATGGGCATTTAGGTGACAATGAGGATGTCAAGCTACTATGAAGTGGCACTCAGCACTTAGCATCTGGGAGTGCATCCAGCACTGTGAGCAAGGCTTTGCCGCTGGAGTGGAGACACAAGAGCAGGCTCCAGACAGGACCAGCGGTGGGTGGGGCTACCACAGCTTTGGTCTTTGTTGATCAAATCCCTGCTGTGGGTTGGGGGACCAGGGTATTCTAAAGTGGCAGCAGGGTTCACACCTGGGGTGACGTACTCAGGGCCATCACTTGAACTTGCACAGGGCAGTGTGGGAGCGGGGAGACATTCAGCCAGGGTCTTCCCCAGGGAGTGTCCAGCAGGGACAGGTGACTCAGCACACAGTGTGAGCCCCCTGGAGACCTGCCCAGTCCCCACAAGGCACCTGGTGCAGTCAGAATGGGGAGGGAGGGCTCTGGCACATCAGAGGCAGAAGTGCCTCAGGATGTGGCTCAGGCCCCAGCTGCCTCTCTCACCTGGCCACAAGCTCTTCACTCTGCTATCCAGGGAAGGGCCCCAACCTACCACAAACACAAACACACATCCTATAGTAAAGCGACACTGCTTCCTTAGATAAATTAACCTCCACATTCATCCACAGCAGGCCCCAGATGAAACCTCTCTGGGCTGGCAAGGACAATGGAAGGTCAAGGCCAACTGGGGGGGACATCTCCAGTGCCGCCACTGTGGAAAGTGGGGTCCCACCTTAGTGGCTACACAGGCCATAGGATATGACACTGGATCAGGAAGGAAAGGTCTTCTCGCCTCCAGTTCTGACCCTTCTGGCTCTGATGAGATCCAGCAAATACAGATCTGGGATGTGCACAGGCATTTCAGAGAAATGCTGGAAAACTGTCTAGCATTTAAAGATGTCCTGTACAGTATTTGGGATACATCCGTCACTTATCTGAAATTCCAGCTTAACTGGGCAATCTCCATTTGATCAGGCAACTATAGATAAGAACGAAGTCTCAGGTTGGTGCCGGTATGGCTTTAAAATTTTTTAAATATTTGCAGGGGATCTCTTTTAAAAACTAATAAGCAGCTATATCAAAACACTGGGACTTGCAAACAGCTGAGGATGACAGCAGGGAAATAAACACACAACACACTCACAGACAAGACAGTGACAAAGAAACCCGGAATCAGTACCACTTGGCCCAGTGGCTCCGCCCACATGGCTGCCCCGGGGCCCAAGTCCAAGCAGAGAGCAGGCACAAACCAGACCCCCAGCCTGTCCACACACAGATGCGTTTGTGGGGCCCACACGGTGCTTTTTAAATTAGCTGCCAATATTATCCACTGATAATTAATTCAAGATGATAACTAATGTCAGGACATCTGACAATGAAGCTGTGGGGCCCAGCAACAGGGCTTCCCTGGACTAATTGGGATCCACACTCCCTTCCCACTGGCATCATTGGGCTCCCTGGGTCATCTCTACCACCCTGAACACTCCAAGGCCGGAGCGTCTCTTGACCACACCAGGAGGAGAGAGGCCTGGATGAGGTGGGAGCTCCTGCCCCTCCAACCATCCCGCCCCAGGGTCGCCTCCAGAATAGCTTGGTTTCCTAGATTAGGACCTTCCTCTTCTGTATGTGGTAGATGCTGGGAGTTCTCGCCCTCTTCCAAGGAGACCACCCCTAGCCACATGGTGTAGTCAGTCTCAGTAGGTCAGCTGCGTCAGAGTCCAACCCAACACCCACAGTAATGCAAGACCCACAGTGCTCAGAGGGATATGTGAGCTGCACCCTGTCTTAGACTGGGCTCCGCAGAAGCAGAGTCCGAGGCAGGGACGCTTGAGGGCATGGTCTGTCGGGGGAGAGCTCTCAGGAGAAGGGCAAAGGAAAGCAGGCAGAGCCAGGGGGAGCTGGGCAAGGCTGCATCTCAGCTGGAGTCCAGAGACCCACGAGAAGCTATGCAGTGTGGGGGGCACCCCGGTCTCATCCCACTCAGAGGCATGTCAGTCACTGGCCAAAGACCATAGAGAGTGACCTCCCAGGCACCTCATGGGGAAGTGACACCTGCCAGCAAAGGGCAGGTGGCTGGAGAAGGCACAGGTGTGAGCCATCAGCAGCCAGCACCTGTGGCCACTGGGAGACACGTGAACCACCAGGTGAGAGACCTGGGTAGGCACCCACAGTGGCCATGGAGTTTACTGAGCACAGACACACAGACACACAGACACACACTAGGCAGAGGCAGGCAAGACAGCCTGGTCCTAGAAACTGTCCAAAAATCTACCCTTAATTTATAAGTGGGCCTGAGACCACCTGAGGCCCAGAAAGTAATTTTTTTAAAAACAATATTGGCACATCCAAGTTCACTACACTGTTATTCATGATATACTCGAGTGACACGGATCAACCCAAGTGACCATCAATGGATGGATGGATAAACAAAATATTCCATACAATGGAACACTATCAGCCTTAACAGGAGGGGCATTCTGACCCACGCTGCAACACAGATGAACCCTGAGGACACCATGCTAGGTGAATAAGCCAGATACCAAAGGACAAATCCTGTGTGATTCCAGTCATCAAATTCAGAGACAGAAAGTAGAATGGTGGGTCCAGGGACTGGAGGTGGGAAGCAGGAGGAGTTTCTGCTTAATGGGGACAGAGTTTCTGTTTAGGATAATGAAAAAGTTCTGCAAATAGATAGTGGTAATGGTTGCACAACAATGTGAATTTCCATAATGCCACTGAGCTGTGCACTTAAAAAGGTTAAAATGGTAAATTTCAGCCAGGCACAGCCTGCAATTCCAGCACTTTGGGAGGCCAAGGCGGGCAGATCACAAGGTCAGGAGATCGAGGCCATCCTGGCCAACATGGTGAAACCCTGTCTCTACTAAAAATACAAAAACTAGCCAAGTGTGGTGGCATATACCTATAATTCCAGCTACTCGGGAGGCTGAGGCATGAGAATTGCTTGAACCCAGGAGGTGGAGGTTGCAGTGAGCCAAGATCGCTCCACTGCACTCCAGCCTGGGCAACAGAGCAAGACTCCGTCAGAAAAAAAAAAAAAAGTAAACTTCATGTTACGTATATTTTACCAAAATAAAAGATAATAATCACACACATGCACTGCAGAGCCAAACGTAAATAAAGAAAGAACAGGGAGAAGAAAAGGAAGAAGAACTGCACTGAAGATGGACAGGAAATAAGGGCTGCTCCTGAGACCTCCCCTTAGCAGTATGCTTCCTGGCAGCCAAGGCCAAAAGGGAAATTAGAGGGTGACCTGGTGCTCCTTCTCTGATAAGAGGAAGTCATCTAGTTCACTGGGGAAAAATAAACTTGTTCTTGGCACAAAGCATTAAGCAGGAATTTTAGCAGTTAATCAAGTTCGTGTCTAACTATCACTTCCTCAGTGCCAACACAATGCCAATCACTGGACTGCAAGTTTCCAGGGATATTTATTTTCCTTAACCATTTAACACCTACAAATGAGGAAACTGAGGCCCAGACAGAGTAAATGATCTGTCCAAGGCCACATAAATCGTAAAAGCTGTGGGGATCTGAACAGGTCTGTCTGGCCGAGAAAGTAGAGCTAGAGTCCTTTAGTTTGCAGCTATTCATCAAACAGTTGCTATCGGCCAGCCCACTGCAGATGCTGGGATATGGCAGTGAACAAGACGAGAGAAAGTCCTACCCGCATGCAGCCAACATTCTGATCGGGGGAAGAAATGAGGCCGTTGCGACAGAGACAGACTGCATGCTCCTTTGGCAATAATGGTATAACCGAGGAGGCCTCGGAGGCAACATTTCAGCCAACACCTACTTGGTGGTATCATGTAAAAATGTGGTGGCCATGCAAAGATCTGGGGAATGGTATCCCAAGCAGCACTAACAGTATGTGCAAATGCCCTGAGGCGGGAGCCAGCCTGACACACTGCAGCCGGCACGCAGCGAACAAGGAAGAGAGTGGTCGCTGGCAAGCGAGCAGCACAAAGAAAAATGATAGAGGTTAGGGAGGGGGACATGCACATCAAGGAAGAAGAGATGCCAAGGAGGGGGCATTCAGTCAGTCACTGCATCCAGGGCCCAGGGACCTCGGCAAAACATCTGGTACATTTAGTGGATGTTGTCCCAACAGAGTGGCAGGGCCACCACTAGGTCACAGCACACTGGGAATTGAAGAACAAACTGTAGACACCCCTTTTGAGAAATCTGAGACAGATTCCAGTCATATAAAGTACAAAACCTGGTAAAATCTTAGCTATATCATTCAGGGACTGCAAATGTAGCAACCAGAACTAGAAAGTCAAGCAGGAGTTGTCACCCTCAAAGTCTAGCGGCCAGTAAGGGAAATCGGAGGACCTATGGGAGCAGGCAGTGTCCTCTTGCTTTGCCCAGGTGGTGGTTATCCAAGAATTTCCTCTACCACCCTACACCGACTTTTAGGTACTCTTTTGTATGTGTGTGTTTTCTTCCCCTTTAAAGAAACTTTGTCGGCCGGGCGCAGTGGCTCAAGCCTGTAATCCCAGCACTTTGGGAGGCCGAGGCGGGTGGATCACGAGGTCAGGAGATCGGGACTATCCTGGCTAACATGGTGAAACCCCGTCTCTACTAAAAATACAAAAAACTAGCCGGGCGTGGTGGCGGGCGCCTGTAGTCTCAGCTACTTGGGAGGCTGAGGCAGGAGAATGGCGTGAACCCGGGAGGCGGAGCTTGCAGTGAGCCGAGATCACGCCACTGCACTCCAGCCTGGGAGCACAGCGAGACTCCGTCTCAAAAAAAAAAAAAAAAAAAAAAAGAAACTTTGTATCTAGCTAGCTGGGAGGCTGAGGTGGGAGGATTACTTGAGCCCAGGAGTTGGAGGCTGCATTGAGCTATAATCACACCACTGCACTCCAGTCTGGGTGACAGAGCAAAACCCCATAACTAAAAGATAGAGAGATTTTTTTAAAAAAATTAAAAAGTACCATTGCAGTAATCCAGAAAAAGGAAACAAAAGCCAGAGAAGGTATTGGCAGGAGAAACGGAAAGAAGGGGAGTGATTTGAAATTCACAAATTATCAAAGCAAAGTAATCAAGTTGGCTTCAATCTTGAAAACTACAGTTGCCTTCATTTCCTCATGGGCAAATGTCTTAATAATAGCATGATGTACAAAAAGACCAGAAGCTTGGCTGCGAGGAAAGGGCTACCGGGCCAGGAGGATGAGGAGAGGTCTGTGGTCCTTTCTGTTGAGCAGGTGAGGCTGGATGGGTAGTGTGAGACCCCCAAGGAGGAGGAGGGAGACGGCAGGTCCAGGGCAAGCCCTGCATGTGAAGTACAGACCAAGCCGTGGGCCGCAGGTGGGGCTTAGGGTGCCAGGTGTCCCGTGCTCCTCACACGCTCACTGGTTACTGGGGCCTTCCTTCAACAGGGTGAGCTCATGAGAACCCTGGGAAAAATAATCCTTCAAGTGGAACAGCCAGGGTTTTCTCTCCTCCCTTCCCTCTCCTCCCTAAAACAAGAAAAAACAAGAAATGAATAAAAAGCTCCTTCAATTTTAGGTAAGAGCTGACCCTACATACACAATCACTAATCTCATTACCAACATAAGCAGGTGAAAAATTACAAAGATTAATGTCCGTGACTTTTAATCAACCTTTGAGAAAAGAAAATGTTGCTTTTGGCATTGAAGGGAGCTGGTATTTTCCTTCCCCACAAGTTACTCCTCTGCAAAGAGGAAACGCTCCCAGGGTGGGAGCGATGAGAAATGAGGCTGCCCATGGCCAAGGCTGAGCTCACCGCCCTCCCCACCTGGCGCTCCACACACCCTCCACCCGACCCTAAAAGGAGGCACACCCTTGCCCCCCCTGGGGTGGGGGAGTCCTAAGATCCCCAGGCATCCTCCACGTGGTCTGCCCCTGGACTGAGATCCTGCCTCCAGGGACCGCTCATCACCTCTCATCCCTGCTCAACCCTGAATGGTTCTCTATCAGCTCTGGCCCCTCGGAGAAAGTGAAAAAAGCTATGGATAACACATACCCAGCTCCACCAAAAAAAGGCCCATAATGAACCAAGCTCTGCAGCGACGCCGGGTGGTTTCTGACCACCTGGCACATATTCAGCCTCTTTCCAAGAACAGCCCCTAGATTTCATTCTGTGCCCCCATCACCCTGCTGGAGCTCCAATCAGCACTTCCCATTCCCCCTCACAACAGTGCCTGACTCAGAGATGGACACCAGCACAATTACAGCCTATAAGACCCACCTCAGGTGAAACACTGGGCAAATGGCTTCTCTCTTTCCTACTGTATTAGACTAAAGATGATTTAACATCAAGGGTACCTGAAGCCATCTTGTCATCAAGTGGAGGCCGTCAGAGGCTGGCACCTGCTCATAAAACACATAAAAGCCAAGAAATCCAACAAAGAGAAACAGGGTTATAGGGATCGCTGCCCGGCACCTGGATCCAGCTGTGCCTGAAGCTAACTGAAAAGCTGAACTTCACAATGATATGAACTCCTTTTGATTAAGCTAACTTGGACCAGGTTTTCTGTCCCTTGCAACAAAAGGCCTTAATAGACACATGGGCACTTACCTAAAACTGCTGTGTGAGGGAGTTTCATAGACTCCCTGGAGTCCACTCACAGACCCCTGGCTGAAGATCTGTGGCCCAAAGATAAAGAAAAAGCTCCTAACGAGACATTCAAAGCCCTTCACCATCTAACCACCTAGCTTTCCTAACCCATTCCCCTCTGTTGTCTTCCACACATCCAACCCCTGCTAAACTGGAAAACGCTCTCTGGCTCCCAACCCCCCATCTTTCTCTTATCATTAGCTCAACCTGCGATGCCCTCTCTCCTGAAACTCTCCTAGAACCCTGAACACCCAAATCCCACCCCATGCTTTAAGGCCAAGCCCCGAGGGTGGGGTATGTAGGTAGATGGATGGGTGGGTGGATGGATGGATGGCTAAAAAAGTGGGTGGGTGGGTGGGTGAGTGAACGGATGGGTGTGTGGGTATATGGATGGGTGGGTAAGTGGAGAGGGGTAGATTAATCCGTATGGCCCTAGCACAGGGCTGGCACAGAGGATGGCATGAGTTATGAATGTGGTATCACAAACATTTATCCCAGAAGGGCCTTCAGAAACAGAAAAGGCTTCCCTGAAGTCACCTGGCTAGTCACTGGCTAAGTGACTTAAACTACCAAAGTGCGTGTCCACCTTCCATACAGAAGCACTTTCACTCCTGCGTCTGCCTTTTAGTCTCACAAAGGGCAGAGATCCTAGACTTGGGTGGCCAGGTAGGGGGAGTGGGGCCAGCAAGAGACAGGCAGAAAGAGACACAGAGACTGACAGAGACAAGGAAAGAGATCCATCAGGGAGACAGAAAGAGAGCAAGACAGAGAGATGGAGAGAAGCACAGACCGAAAGTCAAGCAGACAGCCAGAGAGAGACAGCCTATGCAGACAGGCAGGCGGGGCCGGCCTACGGCAGACCCAGGCTCCCTCGGTCACCACAGCATCTGGAAGGAGGCAGCAGCCAGGGGAGCGGGCAGCCCAGTCTCCTCTGTGACTCCCTCAGGCCTTTGCTGTGCCCAATTTAGTTGCACGGCCCTGAAATTTAGGAATTTCTCAGGGCTGCCAGTGAGGCGGCCGGTGTGTAACCAACAGCGGTGTCTGGCCCAGTCTGTGGTATAACCGTCAGGCTCAAGAGCCTTGGAGGCCTCCAAGGCAGTCAGCCCCTGCTGCCAAAGCCAAGAGAGACAGCCAGCAGGACCATGCTCTGGACTCCCAGAGATTGGAGCTCAAATTTGAACCCAGCCCTGCCACTAGGTTGCTGGGCACCTTGGAGCATGTGACCCTCTGAGCAGCAATGCTTTCATCTGCACAATGGGTCTCATCACATCTTTTTCCTCTGGGGAACCCCCTCTCACACTTCAGGCTAGGCGGACTGCTGGATGGCCAATGAGAGGTCTCCCTGCCCCATCCACGGTGACAGGTCAGAACAGTCACACAACCCAGTCACACGGCCCACGCTGATGCTCCTGGGAGGGGGCTGCCTTGCTCCAGAGCTTCTGAGCCTGGAGCTGCTGGGGCACCTAACCCCACATGGCAGAGCCTGCCTGGGAGTATGGAACACAGAGAACAGCAGAGCAAGAGACGGAGACCCGGTCCTGATGGCGTCTGCAGAGGCCCTGGATATAGCCATGCCTGAAGCTACATCCTGTACTTTTTTAGTTCCGTGACTTTTTTGCTGAAATTGTACTTTCTATCACCTGTAACCAAAATTATCCTGACATTGTGACAACAAAGAAAGAAGAAACACCTTCTTGTATTCATGGCTGACTTAACCCCAAAATGTCTGAGTTGCTGGGGTTATGAAACTGTATATCTGCAGTAGACTAGAGCCCTCCTAGGGCAGCAGGCTGCCTCGCTCAGTCCCCAGGCTCAGGGAATGGCTCCAGACATGCCCCTGGGGCCACATCAACGCATGACCCCCTGACCCTCCCCAGCCACAGCTGACTGGCCCAGGGCAGACGTTCTTCCCAGGCTGGGCCGGTCACAGTGGCCGGATCTCAGCTCACTGCAAGCTCCGCCTCCCAGGTTTATGCCATTCTCCTGCCTCAGCCTCCCGAGTAGCTGGGACTACAGGCGCCCGCCACCTCGCCCGGCTAGTTTTTTTTTTGTATTTTTTAGTAGAGACGGGGTTTCGCCGTGTTAGCCAGGATGGTCTCGATCTCCTGACTTCGTGATACGCCCGTCTCAGCCTCCCAAAGTGCTGGGATTACAGGCTTGAGCCACCGTGCCCGGCCCCTCCCTGAGCTCTTGAAGTGGAAATAAAAGAAAACACAGACCACCTGCAGGGGAAAAAACAGCAAGTTCTGAAGGTGGGCACATTTCCTACCATGTGGTGGGCATCATTTCGAGAGAATCAGGCAGGCTCACAGAGAAAGGCAGAGACGAAAGAAAGATGGGGTGTGAGGGAGTCCTGGTGGCTGCAGCTTGACCCAGGGCTGACAGATCACTAGTCCTTCCATGAGGATGAAGTGGGGCCCCTACGTCTCTTGAGTAGCCTCAGACACAGAGAAGCCTATGCAAAGGGGCCCCTGCTTCCAGCAATGGGCAAGCCAACTTCTGAAGTCACTGTGGGGGACCAAGCCCAGGTCACAGGTGGGCTACCGTGTCATGTGCTGATGCCCAACCAGCCCCTGGGAACTCCAACGTCTGGGGCCAAGGAGGGGTCACTCCTCCCATCCCATGTACAGGAAGCCACGGCTACCCCACCACACCCTGCCTTGGGGTCACAGGGTGACCATTCAGGGACCAGCAGCTGGTGTTACAGCGTTTCCATCCTCGGCAGTTCATTAAACCAGTCTGTTACAGGCTGAACATCTGTGTCCTCCCCACACTCCTATGTGAAAGCCCTGACCCCGGTGGGATGGTATCAGGAGGTGGGGCCCCCCATTAGGAGATTTAGATGAGGTCACATGGGTGGAGCCCCCATGTGTCCTTACAGGAAGAAAGACCAGGGCTCACTCGCTCTCCCTCCCTCCCTCCTTCTCTTCCCTTCTCTCTCTCTCTTTCCCTCCACCACTCCCCACTCCCCACCACATGAGGACACAGCAAGAAGGCAGCCATGTACACACCGGGAAGAAAACTCTCACCAGGAATGAAATCTAGGGCTTAGACTTCCGGCCTCCACAACTGAGAAATAAATGTCCATCTTCAATCCCCTCCCCGACTCATCTGTGACATTTGTTGCAGCAGCCGGAACCCACTAGGACAGTCTTAGGGCATGGAGCTAGGGACACAGAGGACATGGCCACTCCCTCAGAGCCAGAGACTTGGTCTCAGAGAAGACATTCCTGCTAGAGGCCTGGGGCCTCCTCCATTGACCCCAGCCCAGCACGAAACACACCAAGGCAGCCCCAGGAGATGTGAGGTATGCCATGCCCAGCCACAGGGGCCTTTCCCAGTAGGGCTAGAGATGACTGTGCAGGGACAGCTGATTTCAGGGACAAGCACCAAGGCTCGGTGGTCCTGTGGTGAGGAAATGTCCCCGCAACTCCCTCTGAACCAATCCCACTATCAGAGACTGTCTCTGGGCAGAATGGGTGTGCCTCCCACACCTCTCAGACACTTGCCAACCGTTCTTTTTAACAACCAGGGCGCTGGGCACGGTGGCTCACACCTGTAATCCCAGCACTTCGGGAGGCCGAGGTGGGCGGATCATGAGGCCAAGAGATCGAGACCATCCTGGCTAACACAGTGAAACCCCGTCTCTACTAAAAATACAAAAAATTAGCCGGGCGTGGTGGCGGGCACCTGTAGTCCCAGCCACTCGGGAGGCTGAGGCAGGAGAATGGCATGAACCCAGGAGGCGGAGCTTGCAGTGAGCCGAGATTGTGCCACTGCACTCTAGTCTGGGAGACAGAGCGAGACTCCATCTCAAAAAGATAAATTAATTAAATAAAAATAAAAATAAATAAATAAAAACCAGGCAACACTCACTCGGGCTCAAGACTGTGGCAGGGAATACAAGGTGGCTAGGATGTTAAGCACTGTATTTTTAGTGCTATATTTATTTTTATAGGTATTGCTGGTTTAGGGCAAGTGATCCTGATTTCTATCTACAGTTCTGATCAAAGGTTTCCTTTAAAAGCAAGTATAAGCAGCCAGGCACGGTGGCTCATGCCTGTAATCCCAGCACTTTGGGAGGGCAAGACAGGTGGATCACCTGAGGTCAGGAGTTTGAGACCAGCCTGGCCAACATGGTGAAACCCCGTCTCTACTAAAAATACAAAATTAACCAGGTGTGGTGGCGCGCACCTGCAGTCCCAGCTACTTGGGAGGCTGAAGCAGGAAAATCACTGGAACCTGGGAGGCAGAGGTTGCGGTGAGCCGGAATCGCACCACTGCACTCCAGCCTGGGCGACAGAGTGAGATTCAGTCTTAAAAAAAGGAAAAAAAAAGTAAGTACAAGCAAAATGGAGAAGGGATTTTTTTTTAAATAACATTAAGTTATTAAGTATGATGTCAATGAGAGGAGGTAGGAGGATGCAGCCGAAAATACGGTGGTGAAGCTCATCCTCACTCTGTCAGAAAGGAAGCTGACACCCTCTGGCTTATTCCCCCAAGAAGGTGCACAGGTCCCCATATAAGCTCTCTGCCTCCACCAGCCCCATTATCAGACAACAGCCGTCAGGGCCCCTGGGATGCCCATGGGCCAAAGCGGTGAAATTTGTTTCCACAGCCATGCAGGGGAACAGAGATGAGGGAGGACACTGAGATGCTTAGCCAACACCAACCACCACGAGGACAGTGAGTGTCTCTGCTCCAAGGGCTAGGGAAGTTATCTAAGAAAATACAGCGACGAGCAGGATCTTCAGAGACAGACAAGAGACAGAGAGAGAGAACATGTGTGTGCGGGCATGCGCATGTGTGCTCATCAATGTTTTTTGACAATGTGTTTTCATTTTGAGGAGACTCTAAGAACAGAACTTTCTAGATCATCTAAAAGCTCAACTCAGGACCAAGGTCAGGGCTGGTAATTCAAGGCCAGGATGGGGGTCCCAGGCTAAGAAGGGAAGAACTCTGGAAGGCTTATCAAGCACTGGGGTATCCCGATCATAAGCCCAAGGGCTGGCCCCAACCCAGATGATGGTGTCTCCGTGGCCAGAAGACAGAAGCCACAGGAGACATGGGTGGCTGCACTCAGCCACACTCAAGAACCAGCTACGGCCAGCAGCGCTGTCTGCCTCCCCAAAGCGGGCCTGGGGCTCTCCATTCATCCTTCAGCCTTCACACCAACCCTACTGGGGGCCCCTACCACTAGGCCCATTTTCTGGATGGAGAAGCTGAGGCTGGGAGACAAACCCCTCATGACGCAGGCTCCGGGGGCTCAGGCCCAGGCAGCGCTCAACGCCCACAGAGCTCCCCATGCACCCAGCTGGGCCTCATCACACTTCAGAGACCTCCCGTTTCAGGCTCTTCCTGGGCAACAATGTCAGCAGAGCCCGGGGGTGCCCCCGATTCACAGAAGAGCAACCAGAGACCCGACAAGGTGTGAGGCCTGGGACTGGCAGGGTCTGTCTGAGCACGTGGGTGCTGCCCCCCACATCCCTGGCCTGGCACAGGTGGGTGGCACCACTTCCTTACCAGCACACAGACCTGGGCGGGACGCACTGGCCGCCTACAACACAGCCCCTCTCAGGAAAGCCGGGCTCCCCGCCCTGGAGGAAGGAAATAACCTTTCCCCAAACCAGCACTTGCTTTGCAACAATCTCCATATATGAGGAGAGAGGCATTTCTGCAACGTTTCCAAATTCCAATAACTGAAGACAATGGCACAAAATGACGCACGGCTGACCCACGAGGGGCCCTGGGAAAGGATGTGCTCGGAGGAGGTGACTGTGTGGTGTGGGCGTGCAGCGGTGCCCCGTATGCGAGGGCAGCTCGCCAGGCAGGACCCGGAGGTGGACGGAGCTGGCTCCCGTCCCAGCTCTTCCTCCTCAGTCACTATGCAACTGCAGGCAAGCACGCCCCCCTCTGAGCCTCAGCTTCCCGGCCCGGTCACTCTCACAGGCCTCCCACCTGCCGCCTTGCCCTCTCCAGACCCACCCCTACACCTGGGCTGCAGAGGGACCCTTCAACCTCACGGACTGGCTGCGCCTCCTCTGCTCGGAACGCCCTGAGGCCGCCTGTTGCAGACCAGGACTGGAGGGCCTGTTTTCAGGGTCTAGTCTGCCTCGCCAGCCTTACTTTCCACTCTTCCTCCAAGCCCCCATTCTGAAAGAAGCCAGGCTTTCTCCTGTCCCCAGGTGCCCCTCACCCTTCTACCTTCATATCACAGTGCCTGCACCACCTTCTCCAGGAAGCCCTCCCTGACCACCCAGGCTCAGCTAGATGCCTCCCCAGCTCCCACGGCTTCAGCATTCTCCTCCAGGATGGTCCCGACAAAGCATTTCAGAACAACCCATGCAGGTGCCCCTGGGGATGACCTTAGAAGGGGCCCTGTGTTCCACTCCTCTGTGCACCAGCCCCTGCACAGCATTGGCCCACACCAGAGGCTACTGCCAGCACTGTGGGGTGATGAAGAGACTCCAAGGCCCGGGGCACACTCCCTGGCAAAGGGTTTCATAGAGATGCTAAAGCAGGAACACCAACTCCACGGAGCCCCTCCCTGGCTTTCTCCCTCCCCACACAACACCCAGTCAGGCTCCTGGCCCTCCCGAGGTGAAGTCACAAACCCACTGCTCCCCACCACCCCATAATGCCTGGCTGGAGGCACAGCCCGGTGGTCCCCTCTGCCCCTATAGCATACAGGAGCAGCCCCTCTGTCTGGTCTATTGGGAGGGTAGACCTCTGCAGCCCCAGCATTCAGAAGGAGCCCTGGAGGCAGAGCTGCCTGCAACCACAGGGACACCTGCACCACCCACACTCGGGGATCTAGGGAAGGAAACTGGATGACAGAGGGCTGCTAAGGACCAGAAGCCATGCATGGTGTTTGTGTCCACCATGGGGCAGGACAGCCGGCCTCACCCTGGCCTCCCCTTTCACTCACTCCACTTTCAATCCATCAAGAAATCTGGCAGCCCCACCTGCAAAGTCAGTCCAACTCTGACTACGTCTCACCTCCAATGCTGCCACCGCCCTAATCCAAGCCCCAACTTCGCTCACCTGGACATTGTTGCATGGATCCCCACAGCTGCCCTCCAGCCTGCTCCCTGCCAGCAGCAGTGCAGGGGAAGGGACCTTTAGGATCTCAATTAGACCCCACCCCTCCCCAAACCAGAATCCACCAGCAGTTCCTCATCACACCCAATCACCTGCACCTGCTGTATCCTCAGTCCTAATGTCCCTCCCCTCAGCAACATCCAGGGCTGGGTCCTGACCCCCACTGACACTTTACCTAAAACAGCCCCAATTCCAGTCCCTGTCCTGGACCAGCGTCTCCACCCCTCCTCGCACACAGGGTCAGCAAGGACACTACAGTGTGAATCAGTGTGTTTCCCATCTGAGTCTCCCTGTGGGAGCCAGCTCTGTGGGGGTAGAGGACATTGTCTTGGTCACTGCTTTACCCCCAGCACTCAGAACAGTCCCCAGCACCCAGCAGGTGGTCAATAAACACCTACAGAATAAAGGAACGTGTGCTCTCATTTCCTCCTTGTTTTTTTTTTGTTTGTTTGTTTGTTTGTTTGTTTTTTGAGACGGAGTCTTGCTCTGTCGCCAGGCTGGAGTGCAGTGGCATCATCTCGGCTCACTGCAACCTCCACCTCCTGGGTTCAAGTGATTCTCCTGCCTCAGTCTCTCAAGTAGCTAGGACTACAGGTGTGCACCACCACACCCAGCTAATTTTTGTATTTTTAGTAGAGATGGGGTTTCACCATGTTGGCCAGGATGGTCTCCATCTCTTGATCTTGAGATCTGCCCGCCTCGGTCTCCCAAAGTGCTGGGATTACAGGCGTGAGCCACCATGCCCGACCCCTCCTTTTTTTTTTAAAGACAGGACCTCGTCCCTTCTCTCAGGCTGGAGTGCAGTGGCGTGGTCACAGCTCACTGCAGCCTCCAACTCCTGGGCTCAAGTGGTCCTCCCGCCTCAGCCTCCCAAGTAGTTGGGACTACAAGCGCATACCACCCAGCTAATTTTATATTTTTTGTAGAGATGAGGTCTCACTTTGTTGCTCAGGCTGATCTTGAACTCCTGGCCTCAAGTGATCCTCCTGCATTGGCCTCCCAAAGGGCTAGGATTGCAGACGTGAGCCACCAGACCCAGCCTCACTTCCTCTTTTCCTTTTTCCAACCACCCTGAGAGCTAGGGAGTTTGACACCCACTTCACAGAGGAGGAACCTGAGACCTGAGACGTGACACACTGGCCCCAAGGGAACACAGTATGTGAGTAGCAGAGCTGGACTGGAACCTTGCAGAATGCCAAAAAGGGACTTCCCTGCACCTGGCTGCTCCCTGACCAGGAGCTGGGCCTGCTCCCCACCCCCTGGGGCCCAGACCTGTCACCAAACCCTGGGGCAGTGGGGCAGACTGAGAAAACAGGCTCGGACAGAATGTTAAATGCAGTGATGCCCCCGCAGAAAGAGCCTGCAGTCTCCACAGAAGGGAACACCCACAGGAAGAGAGGTGAAGGCAAGGCGGGAGGGAGAATGGCTGGGGTTTTTTCTTTTGTCCACTGGCCAAACTGCAAAAAGTGACTTTGGTAACATATAATTTTGATCACAATGGAAACTTTCATATATCACACCAGGAAGAAGTCTGTTTAGCAAGGTCAGTAACACAGGGAATTTAAAACCATCTTAAACATTTTCACTTAAAACTCACGAATGAACATTCAACCACCAACTACTTTTTAATTTCATGTAATGTGAACAGGCGACACAGTGACACAGCCCAAAAACCAGAAAATATAACAGGTCATGAGGTGGGAAGTCTCACCTCCCCTTTCACCCTTGTCCCCCCAACCCCAGGTGACCACAGGTAACTACTGAAACTAGCTCCTGATTTGCTGATGCACATAGAAGTGGATGTGAATTTATATCCCAATTTTACACAAGAGGTGGCACACTTTACAGACCAGTCAACACCTTGCTTTCTTCTCATAACAGATCTTGAAGACCTTTCCATCGAGAGCATAGTCATTTTTTGCAGCTGTATAATACTCCCTGTGAGGATGAGTCATCATCTGTTGAAGCAGCATGCATCACCCCGTACCTCAGCACCTATGGACAGGCTGACCTCCCCCACCTACCTGTAGCTTCTCAAAGTGAGGCCTGTCCCCAGCACACGGCCTCGTACAGGGGAGCAGGCAGCCTAGCAGTCCTGCCAACATCTCTCCACGGAGGCACAAAGCCTCTCGACCTCACAGCTAGGGAAGGGGTCTTAGAATGAAAATCAGACCTCATCGCACCCCGGCTCAAAACTTTCCAGTAGCTTTCCAACTCCCTGTCTGCCTCCTCTGCCCCATTCTCCCCTCCATCACCCACTCTAGCCTCCTCTCTTTCTTTGTCCCTAGCATGCCAAGCAGGCTCCACCTCAGGTCTTTTGCACAAGCTGCCCTCTCTTTCCCCCCTTGCTCAGCTCAGAAATCCCCTCCTCAAATGCGCCCTCCCTGCCCACCTAGATGCCGCTTCCCGGCAGGCCTTAACTCCTTGACAGCGTCTAAATACAGCTCCAATCGTTCGACTCACCCCACTTCACCACTCCAACTAGAATATAAACTGCATGGGAGCAATGACAGTGTCTGCATTGTCCTCTGTGAGCCCCCTATCCAGACCGTGCCTGGCCCAGAATGGGCAAGTGACTCCCCATTTAGCCCAGGAGAGCCAGGCCCCCAGCTGCAGCTCCTGCCTCACAAACAGCCAGGGAGAACACAGTGCCCAGAAGCCTGTCCCAGGTTGGAACTGTATCTCAGGGAACGGCTTTCAGATGGGGGAGTTCAGGAAGCCAGAGAGGTGGCCCACACCCAACTGCCTCCTGCAGAGCAGTCCCAGAATCCCACCCCCCACCACCCCACAGCAAGACCCTGAGCACTGAAAACCATCAGAAGCATCCACTTTACAGAATGCAAGACTGAGGCCCAGCAGAGGGAGGACCAGACCCAGGAGCACACCACAGTCACACACAGACCAGCCTTGGCCCCAGGCCCTCCATGTCACCTGGCACGTCCAGGCCCAGCACCTCTCCCCCAGCAGGACGGAAATAAAAAAGCTAGGGTCAGCCTCTCCAGGAGGTACAAGGAGGAAGCCAGGGCTGCTTCCCCCACCTCAAGTTCCACGTGCCGCACACAGGCCTGGTCTTCATTCAGGCAGCAAACTTCCAGGAGGCCACACATAAGGAGGCCTTTAGTTTACATGAATTCAGCCACGTACAGATGGCAGGCAGAGAGCAGAGGGCCACAGGAATTGGGATAGAATAATGCAGCAACTGCCCCACACCATGCCGCCCACCCAGCCACCCAGGGGAACATGACCTGGGAGGGGGAGCTGCCCCTACCTAACACTGGCCCTGAGTCCCTCAGTCCCATGTGGGATCTCATGTGCCTAGGCCAACCAGGGGTTTAAGGAAAAGATGCTCACACCCACAGCTCCTAAATGCAAAGCAAACACTGCACGTGGTGTCCAACAGGACACACTGTGATGGTCCCAGGACCTCCTGGACTCACCCAGGACTCAGTGGCCTCCACCTGGTGGTGATAGGGTCACGGTGAATGTGATCATCAAGACCCAAGTAGGAATCCTGGGCCAGGTTTTACAGCAGATGAAAAGTGTCAAAGGTGATGTAAGTGGCTGTGGAATCACCTTAGGCCCAAATTTGCTGCAGAGAACACAGTTTCACTTACCATCAGCAGGCCCCAAGCATTTATGAAGCACCTATTTCACGTCAGGTGTGGATGGGCTAAGGGCACTCCCGCCAGGGCCAAGGAGACCAAGTCCTCCCACTCACTAGTGGCTCACTGAGAGGGGCAAAGAGCTTTGCTTTGGAGGGAGAAGATCCTGGGCTGATCCCCAGCTCTCCCCTTTGCCTGCTTTCTCAGCCCTTTCTCAGCCTCCCCCTCCCCATCTCTTAAAATAGGGGCAAGAGTTCCACCCTGCAGGAGGGGTGGCAGGCTCTGGGAAGAAAAGCGATGAACAAAGTGTGCTTCGGAGAATGCTGTCTGGCATGAGCTCTTGCTTCATGGGGTCCCCAAACCACTGTCCCCCACAGCCTAGCAGGAAGTATCTGCCACCATCACAAAGATGCCCTGTGGCCCAGGGCCCTGGGCGCCACTCATTGCTCCAATGACTAAGGCCTTGAAGGGTAGGAGGCCTGCCCAGGGCTTCCCCAGCCATGCATGGAGGACCAGCCTGGGTCTATGCTTGAGGCGGGCAATGAAGCAAAATCAGCCCAATGCATGCAGCAGTCACAGCCGCACAAAGGCCACACAGGCCAGGCAGGAACTGAGAAGGTGTAAGAGGGCCAGGTGGGGATGGGGACCTAACAGTGCCCCTGCCCCATCCCCTGAGCTGGGAGCGGGCAGCACCAGCCAGGGGATGCAGGTCCTGAACTACCAGACCTCGTGATTTTTCCAAGAGAAGACGGAAATCCGGACTTTTACGTGAAAACTGCCAATTTGTAAATGCTGGCAGCTAATTAATTTTTTAAAATAATAATAACATGGTGAGAGCCAAACAAAACATGCAGGGCCAGCCACAGCCGGGGTTGGCAGGTTTGTGCCTCCGGAATAAGATTCTTTGACTTCATCCCCTGCTCACCCCCATCACACAGCTCAGCGGCAGGAGGGGAGGGCGGGAAGTCAAGGGTGCACCCCAGGGGAGTAGCTCCCTCACTCTCTTCCTCCTGCTGGGGAGTCTTCACCCCATTTTGCATATAGGGAAGTTAAGGCCCAGAGCCCCTATCAGCCACAAACACACACCGGCTCCCAATCCATGCCAGGCCGAGGAAACACTTCTCAGCTGCCACCCAATTCATCAGGGCTCCCTCTGGGAGGGCCCAGACCAACACCTCAGGGGCATCAGGGTAGACACAAGCACTCAAACCATCCACTTCCCTTTTTCTCTTTTTGGCCTGTCAGGGGATGCCTGCTGGCTCAGGCCAGCTTGGGACTGGCCCAAGTGATCACTGCAAAGCTGATATGGGCAACTCCTTGTGGCAGCAAAAAAGGGAGGGAGAGCACCCGTATTTGGGAGACTGGAGCAGGGGAAGGGAGAGAGGATGCAGGGAGGTGAGGAGTCAGGCCCAGCCTGAGGCTGAGCCACCCCCATGATCCCCACAGCCAGGTCCCATGATAAGCAGCCTCCACCAGAAGCAACCACCTCCCTCCTTCAAAATCGGCTCCCCACCCCCCAGGACAGGGGAGGACTGCCCATGGAGTGCCGGGGGGCTGGGACTGTGAAGTCGTGGGGGTCTGTGACTCGTGTGTGAGACTCACAGTGTGTGTGGCACTCCCAGTGTGTGATTCCAGGTATTTGAGGAGCGCATGCATGTGAGAGACACATGTGTGATACATATGATGGAGATATGCGTGTGATGGCCACCCCTGTGTGGCAGACGTGTGTGCGTGTCAGAGGGCAGTAAGGGCACATGTGTTTATCAGAGACACAACTGCCTGCTAAGAGAGGCATGCCTCGGAGGGGTGCCAGTGTGCAAGGCACGTGTGTGTGGAGCATTGTGTGCAAAGCAGACGTGAGATGAATGTCAGAGATTCCGGCCTGGGGGAGCTGGCGGGTGGGGGGGGGGCGGTGAGCATGGGGCTGGGAGAGGGAGGATGGGGTGACAGGGAGGGTGGGTGCGCCAACACAGAGCGTGCAGAAACTTCTGCTGGTGTGAGTGCGTGTGTGGCGGTGAGTGTGACTTGGAGGTGACGGAGGGGGTAGTGTTAGACCAGGGACTCTAGTCTTCTTTCCCTGAGGGTGTTGACCCAGCTCTCTGAACCGGAGGGGCGGCGGGGTCCTGCGGTCCGGGTGGGGGTGAGCAGTGGGACCAGGGGATGACTGGTGGGAGCTGGCCCTGGGGGAGAAGGGAGACCCAGAGCAGAGGAAGCTGCGGACCCGGGGTGGGGGGAACCCGCCCTCGGACCCCCGGCCCCCACCCCGCACCGGCCTCTGTGCCCGCATCTGTACATTGGGTCGCGGCGCTCGCGGGCCGTTCCCGCGCTGGGACTGGGAGAGCGAGACCCGGTCGGACCGGCGGAGCGGGTGGAGGCGCGGGCAGCCCGCTGGGCGCGTCCGAGGGTCCGCTGAGCCGTCGGAGCGTCCGAGCACCCCCGAGTCCTGAGCTGCGAGGCGCGGACCGACGGGGATGAGTCCGGGCGGGAGGGGCCGCGTGCACTCACCGCGGGGCGCTGCGCTCGGCGTCCGTCCGTCCGTCCGCCCGGCCGTCGGCGCGTCGAGAGCCCGGGCAGCCCCCAGCTGTCTGCGCGCGGGGCGGGGCGGAGGCGCGAGGGGCGGGACCAACCGGTCCCCGGCCCCCTCCACTGACTCCGCCTCCGCCTCCGGGGCGGGGTCTCGGCCGCCCGCCGGGGAGGGGGCCGGGCCGGCGCCGCTAGCTGAGAGCCCAGACGCGCAGACCCGACTCCTAGAGGCCGCCCGGCGCGCTCGCTGCGGAGCCCTCACCCTCCCTGCGCCCAGCCTAACCTCTGAGTACCAGACCTGGCACTGCTTCCCACAGGGTAGGGCTAGGGGTTGGGGTCCGGCCGCCTTAGCCAGCCTGAGCCTCAGTGATCACCCCTGGAAGATGGGCCCAGCAGCCTTGGGCACATTGTGAGGGCCTGAGGGGCCTGGGTACAAAACTGCCCAGAGACCAGGCCCTGCCTCCCACCCGCCTGGCTTCCTACCCTGAGGGCCTGCCTGCAGCTCCACTGCTGCTGCACGTCCCTGGGCAGACGGTACTGAGCCCCCAGCTTTGGGACAGGCTCGGTTTGTCCTTTCCCTCTGCCCAGCTCTGATACCTGTGACCACTGCGTGATCCCCGGGGTGTCTCTTCCCCCAGCCCACGCCGCTCCCTTTCTGGGTCTTTTTCGGGGTCTCCATCTCTGATCTAATGTCGTCTCTCTGTCTCCCTTGGTTTGTCCCTCTTGGTCTCTGCATCTCCCTCTGACTTTATCTCTTGATCTCTGTTTCTCTGAGTCCCTCCCATCCCTGTCCAGAGACACATGGGCTGGCGGTCACCACCTCACATCTGAGCAGCAGCCATGGGCCCAGAGTATGCCCGCCCCCACCCCAGGGGTCTCCTCGCAGCCCAGGACAGGGGTGAGGCAGCCAAGAACAAAGGCACAGGGCAGGGCAGCTGCCTGCCCAGGGCCACACAGCAGAGAGGACTTGGAGCCAGGAAGGGCCCATTGGCTCCGATGGGGCCACCCACAGAGGAGCCAGGAGTGGATGGAGAGGCCAAAGCCTGAGCTGGCAGCCTGGGCCTGGCCTGCCCCAACTTGTGTCTAACCCCAGGCAGGTGCCTTCCCTCTGGGCCCATTTCCCCATTGGAGCTCTGCGGCTTGCTGTTCCCTCAGGGCCTTTACCATTGCTGTTCCCTCTGCCTCGTATGCTCTTCCCCAGATCCACAGTGGCTGACTCATCCCTGCATTAAGCTGCAGCTGAAATGCCACCATCCCCAGAGAAGCCCTCCCTGAGACCCCAGCAGAGGTAGCAACTACCACTCTCCACCCTGGGACTCAGCCGCACTCTCATTGCCGTGCTTGTCACTGGCTGACTTCTCTTATTCATTTATAAATGACTATAGGTAGGATCACCTGGTTGTTAAGAAAGTCACCACACACCAGCTGTGCGATCTTGGGCAAGTTACTTCACCTCTCTGGGCCTTTATTTCCTCAACAGTAAAATGAACATAAAGTCATCAAAGCCTATCTTAGGATGTTATTGGAAAGATCAAATGAACCGAAATGAGCCAAACCGAAAGTGCAGATGCTCCTCAATTATAATGGGATCATGTCCCCGTAAACCCATCATAAATCAAAAATATAGTAAGTTGAAAATGCATTTCGTCCACCTAACCTACAGAACATCATAGCTCAGCCAAGCCTACCTTAAATGTGCTCAGAACACTTCCATTACTGGCCTACAGGTGGGCAAAATCATCTAACACAAAGCCTATTTTATAATGACGTGTTGAATATCTCATGTAACTCATTGAATATTGTACAGAAAGTGAAAAACAGAATGATTGCCTGGGGATTCCAAGTAGGGTTTCTCCTGGGTGTGTACCACTTTCTCAACATCCTAAATTCAAAAAATCCTAAATCGAACCATCGTAAGTCAGGGATTATCTGTACTTTGGATTGGACTTGACCCAAGGGAGTGCTCAGTAAATATCTAATGAGTAAGTGACAGATTGAATCCTTCCTCCTGTAGGGGAAGGAGGTGCAGTGGCCTGGGGTGAGAGAGACCCTGGGCAACTGCTAATGAGGCTCCCTCCCCCAACAGGGCCCAGGCCTGGAAGGAGAGGCACTGAGCCAGATGCAGCTCACCCGGCAGCCCACGGAACCCAAGGCCTGGCCCGCCTTCCACAAGATAAAATGGAGACACTTCTCCCGTCCTGTTATCTGAGCCGGAGATGCGGCCAAAGCGGCCGTCCCTTCAGAGCCCTTCCAAGGCTGTTATCGCAGACAGAGCACGCATCACCCACCAGGAATTTGGGGCCCAGTGCCTGGCTGAGACATGGTTGGAGGAAGTTTCAGGCTGATAAGGTCTAGACAGAATGATCACAGTGGGCAGCAAAGTTATTTACATCAGTGACAGTCTCACTAGCTCCCTGGGCACTGAGGCGCCAGGGCCAGCAGGCATGAGGCTCACTTGTCCCACCTGTGCAGCCTGGATTGGGAAGAGAAGGCTTGCTGAGCTTCCTGGATCTGCATCCTCACTGGGTAGCCTTGGGAAGGCCACCTGCGCCTCTCTGAGCCTCAGTTCTGACATCTGGAAAATGAGAGTAACAATAATAATAACTCCATGCAATAATATAGGTTTAGGAGCCTGGGCTCTGGGACCCAATGGCTCTGATTTAAATCCACGTTCTCCCTGTATGACCTTCAGCAGGTCGCTTCACCCCTCTGGCCTCCGTGTCCTAGCCTATAAAGTAGTGCTTGCCTTACAGGATTGTTTTGAAGTTAAGATGCTTACATCAGTGTCTGGTATATCATAAGTCCTCCATTAAATGTTTGTTGTTAATTACAAACAACATAAACTAACTTGAGCTGTTTGGATGAGAAGAAATTTGTGATCACAGGGTCTCTGGAAACCAAGCTTCGGGGAGAAAGACCCAGCAACAGGGCCCAAAATCTCACTGCCCACCTGGGTGCAGATAGCGCGACGGCTGCCCGCTCCTTGAATGGTGGGCCCAGGACTCCCTGCCAGGACTTCTCCCCAGCTCCCTCCAAGGGTCGCAGTGCCTCTCCTTCCCCAGCAGTGGGTACAGCCCTGAGCCTGCTTAGTCATCTCTCCCGCCTCCCATTTAACAGCAGCTGCAGACACAGTAGAGGCAGTGTGGGTCTCCCATCTGGCCCCAGCTATAAGACAGACTAGGAAAGTCAGTGTCCAGGCCCACCAAGACCCTCAAGGTGGAGAATTCCACACAATGGGAAAGATATCTAGACAGAGGCCCACCTGCCATCTTGCTGCCCAACAAAGACCTAGGACAGCACACCAGCTCCTAGGCTTTAGAACAAGGCTTCTCAGACCTGGCAGTGCATTTGAATCACCTGGGGAATTTATCTCTTTTTTTTGGAAATACCACTGTCTAGACACTACCCCAGAACAATTAAACCCCAGTCTCCAGAGGGTGGAGTTGGGCATCAGTACTTTTTTTTTTTTCTTTTGTTATCCCCAGTAGGTTGTAAGATGCTGCCAGATTTGAAAAATGCCACTTGGGAGACCTCCCTCTGGCCTTCCTCTTCCAGCTTTTTCCCTCCCCAGAGTGAAGAGTCTAAGAGAACAAGGAGATGTGCCCTCCAGGAGTCCCTGATACCCCCCTACTCCTTTCCAGATCATATTCCAGTGCCTGAAAGTCCCTGCTTAAATGGTCCTGACGCCCAAGGCCTGCACAAGTCTCCTCCCATCTTCCTTCCTCCCAAGAGTGGACTGCACACCAGTCTACACACTCCAGGCCCAGGCCCGAGGGCAGCTGCTGGCAGGTAGCATGAGCAGAGCATGGACATGTGGGCACACAGCCACTCCTGGGAGCCGAGTTCAGGCTCTCTCTGGTCTGGATCCCCACTGCCTCCCCAGCCCTTCACCCACCTACACCCCGTCCTTACATCCCAGAGCCCTACTCTTCACCCAATGAAAAACTGATTTCTTCTCTTACACCGAGAACTTCCCCGGCTCTCTGCCTTTCCATCCCACTATGAATGCTGTTCCACCTACCCAGATCCTTCCTACCGTGTGGCAGAAACCCTCATCGGCCCCACCATTCATGTAAGAAACATTACTATAGAAATTTTAGATGGCTTTCTGGCTGAAGATTTCACTCCCAGCCTCCCTGGCAGCCAGGTGGGACTACAAACATGTTGTGCTGTTGAATGGGGGCAGAGTAATGCGGACAATTTCGGACTCATGACCTTAAAGGAAAAGATGAGTCTTATCCTTCCTTTCCCTTCCTGCTGGCTGGAAACAGCCACTTTGTATTACCAGGTGAGAGTCACACTTGCATGGAAGGAGTCCCTGGGCAGCAGAGGAGCACCTCACCTGGCCTGTACCTTCACATAAGTCTTTTATATCCTTGCTGTAACTAGCAGCCTAACCTACACCCAACTAATAACCATCCCTCCCACTTCAATATCGAGCTCAAATGCTCTACTAAGAAGTCGTAGATAGACAAGCTGTGTTCTCTAGTCTCCCACCAAAGCGCATGACTCAGAGCCTTCCAAGAAGACTTGTGCAGTATACATCTTTGGTTTCTGCCCATCCCTGTCCCCTGCTCCAGCTGCCAGCCCTTGAGCTCCTCTGCAGGGCCTTCTTGGCTCCGTTCTGGGTTGATGTGGTTCATTCGGTTGATGTGGTATGGCCCACTGGGGAATCCCCTCCCCAGTCACGGTGGTTGGCTCAGGGAAGGATATGTGGCCCTAGTGAGGGGCATCTGTATGTAAGACAGATTGTGCCTGCCCTGGAGCCAGGGGAGGGAGCGCTCTTTCTGCCCTATTGCTCAGCTGGGGGTGTGAGCCAGTAGCTTGGAGACTACCTCTTAGGGGAACTTGCTGAGAATGAAACCAGCTCAGAGGTAAGGGCTGAGAGGAGGAGGGGAAGGAGAGAGAGGCTTTCTGATGGCATGATGTTTAAGCACCTGGTTATAGCTCGGCCTGAAGCCATCTTGCCCTTGGATCTTTCAGTTACAGGTGTCGACAAATACTCTTTGGGGCTTCAGCCAATTTGAGTTGGGTTTTGTTTTTGAGTTGGTTGAGGCTACAGCCAATTTGAGTTGGGGTTTCTTGTACCTGAGATTTGGTGTGCTCACTTCTATCCTCCAAGAGCCTTGGCTAATAGAGTTCATCTCCCTGAGACAACATTACCCACCAAGTCCAGCACCTGCACTTCCCAGGCCCCTTTGAACACTGGTGTTTGCCATTGAGGTTCCATTTTTTATGATGTCTAGGCTCTCTCCAAAGGTGGTTTGCCTTAAATAAAGGGGGGCAGTGATTGCGATGAAAAATAAACTCATGTCTGTTAACCATATACTGTGTACTAAGCATTTTAACAGGCACCTTACATGGATTAGTTCATTTAATCCTCTACACAATTCTAGAGGTACTAGATATTTCCCCCATTTTACAAAGAAACTGAGGCTCAGCAGCATAGCTAGGGCCACCACCCGGAGCAGCCCAATTCCAGAGTCAGCACGTGTTTCCCTGCCCTTCCAGAGGAAGAGAGAGAACATCATAGTGAGATGGTGGGGAGCTGGGGTGTGCAGACAAGGACTGGGTGACCCCTTGGCAGAGTGGCAAAAAGGGCTGAAGTACATGGAATAGGGTGTCTGGGGAGAGGCGTGGGGGAGAGGCGTGGGGGAGAGGCATTACAACTTTTATTCCACTCTGGGATTTCTCTACACTTTCCCAAGCAGTCTACTTATTCCAGGAAAGCCGCCTGGCCTCACAACTCCCGTCTGGGAGTGGTCAGCCCCTACCTCCTATGGCCCGGCTCGCTCGTGACTCATCCTGGCCCACTCCTTCGCCTGGTGTGATGAAATTGGGCCCAGCCTTGCTGTTGGGGCCAACTCTCCAGGCAGGGGGAAGGGTGAGGAGGCAGGGTGCTGGTCTCAGAGGCTGGGACCTCCCCAGCAGGCTGGAAAAATAGGCTGAGCAGCCTCAGAGCCCCTTCCCCACTGCAGCCACCCAGAGAGGGAAGAGACTTGCCTAAGGCCACACTGTGAAACCCTAAGGGGCTGAAGGGGGCCCACAGGACAGCAAAGGCAGCCCAGAGACAGGGGGCCTGATCCCAGAAAGGCTCTTGCCCACTCTCAACCTCAGTTTCCCCATTTGTGAAATGAGAGACTGGCTCTGATTTTAATACCTAAGTTAGAAACTACATATAATAAAACATTCAATATTGGGAGATTCTGTCTTCCCAAGAGAAACTCTTCCAACAGCTTTTGTTTTTGTTTTTGTATTTTTTGGTGGGGTTTTTTGTTTGTTTGTTTGTTTTATGTTTTGTTTTGTTTTGTTTTTTTGAGACAGAGTCTTGCTCTGTCGCCCAGGCTAGAGTTCTGTGGAGTGATCTCAGCTCACTGCAACCTCCACCTCCCAGGTTCAAGTGATTCTCCTGCCTCAGCCTCCCAAGCAGCTAGGATTACGCTACCACACCCATCTACATTCTGTATTTTTAGTAGAGACGGGGGTTTCACCATGTTGGCCAGGCTGGTCTCGAACTCCTGACCTCAAGTGATCTGCCCACCTCTGCCTCCCAAAGTTCTGGGATTACAGGCATGAGCCGTTGCACCTAGCCCCAACTGCTTTTGTTTTATACATATACATGAATGTATGTATGTATGCCTGCCCACAGTTTCTAATAAACATTTTCTATCATGAGATATATTATGGTCATTTTTGTACATCAATAACAGATATCTTTGGAATCACTGTCAATAGCTGTGCAGTATCCTATCAGAATTAGCTTAGACTGTGCAGTCTAATTCTAGCCAATAGGGGAATGACACAGCAGTAGGGGCTATCTGCGTTAGGGATAAGAACCCCTTCCCCTCCCTTGTGTGCTCTTGCCATTCCTCCATCTGCAAGATGCACCCTTCTACAGAAGCAAAATTGCCTTGCTGAGAAAATTTACGTTCAAGTGCTATTTCTTTTGCAGCACTAAAGTTTATTTCTAACACCTGTAATGCCAGCTACTTGGTAGGCTGAGGTGGGACAGTGCAGTGAGCCATGATTGACCCCTGATCTCCAGTCTGGGAGACAGAGTGAGACCCTGCTCCTAAATACATATATATATATATATATATATATATATATATATATATATATTTTCGAGTATTTGTCTATTTCCAAGAAGTTGCAAGAACAAAGGGCATGTTTACGTGTATTTTCTTTCTTTTAAATGTTCAACCATTTGCGCATATTCTTCATTCCTTTTCACTATGGAGGTGTCCATCTTGGTCATAGTAACTGATAGGCATTTTTTTTTTATAGCAGGAATGCTGACCTATTGTCTGCCAAGCACATGCTGCAGACTCCCTCTAGTTTAGCTTTGGTTATGTACTTTTTTACACATAGAATTTTAAGAATTTGATGTAGACAGACCTACCAGTATTTTTCTTTGTGGTCTATGGTTTTGAGGTTGTGCTTGGAAAGCCTTCCTCTATTCCAAGATAGAAATAGAATAGTAAACTACCTATATTCTCTTCCAGTTCTTTTTTTCATCCATCCATCCAGCCTTCATTTATTGCTGCCCTTAAATCTAACCCCGAGCCCCTCTGGCTGCCCTTCCCCTGCAGCTGATGGCTGGTCCTCCAGCAGGCTGCCTTGTTATGGGGCAAGAATTTCCAGTTATACCTGGAAACCTCCCCTTATAGGTATGTGGAAAAAGGAAACACATCTCTGTTTAAATAACAGACTTTGGCTTCTGAGGCTGCAAGTAACCTCTGGTTACCTGGCAGGACTTGATCCAACCAGTCTTGGATATAGATGGGTTTTGGATAATGAGGGTTATGGTAGCCATGAAGATATATCACTCAGATCTCCACATATCTCTGCAGCATAGGTCACTGACTGCTCCTCCACACCCACCATCACATTTGCGCTGAGGCCACTGTGAGCTGCTCCCAACCAACGACAAAGCACAGAGCTAGGAATGGGAATGCAGCAACATCCCAGAGAGACCCAGGACTCCTTGCAGTCACCTGCTGGAAGAGTTCCCAAGGCCCCCTCATCATTTTGGCTGAAGCTTTTTGGAACTGCATCACATTCCAAGACTCCTCCTCCGCAGTCCTTCTTCCCCACCTCCCAGCACAAGTGTCAGAACTGTGCTGCCCTCTGAATCTCCCTCTGCCTTCTCCTGCTCCCTCCCTGCAAAATGGACCTTGTGCATCGAATCCTGTCTCGCTTGGCAAAATCACTCTGGGCTTCTTCACAGACCCAAACTATCCAGTGATAGAAATGGTAACTGAAATTGTCACTGCATTATACTGTTTGTAAAGCTCAGACACAGCTGCCTCTCTTGCATGTCCTCCACCTGCTGAATGTTAAACACTGAGTGTCCCCACTTCACAGATAACAAAACTGAGACAGCTCAGAGACAATTGAGCTTGGGTCCCCCCAGGCAGCATAAGTGAGTCACACAGCCCCGTGGAGTCCCAGGCTCTTCTGTCGAGGCCTCTCAGTCCAGAGCCTCTGCCTGGGGCCGTGGCCCAGCAGCCTTTGTGTTTCCTCATCCGGCCCTAAGGCCCTGGGGCCGCACTGGGCCACTGGAATGCCAGGAAAGACAGAGCCTGGAACCCCCTTCCTCAGGTGGAAAGAGCCCAGGTCCCCCTGCCCCAGCTGAACCCAGAGGAAGGAGCCAGGAACTGAGCTATGGGGTGGGAGGGCAACACCTTCTCTTCTTGAGCAACTCTGGATGTTGAGAGAAAAGTCATCTTCGCACAGAGAGGTGACTCCCTTGTGGGTTCTGGCCCCACCCTCCGGTCCTCTTGGCCTGTCTGCTTCTCCTCAGCCAAAACCTCAAGGCTGCTCTTCTCCAGGCTGAGTCACCCCAGTTGCTCTAGTACCCTGGGGCCAATTCAGCCGTCCCTCTTCCAGGACTATTCCAGGGACTGAGCACAGGTCCTTAGGGTGGTCTGCATGGCCCATAGAGAACTTTCACTTTCCACATTCCAGCCCTTAGACTTCAGGCCATGTGACCTAAGCTGGCAGTAGTTATTTGGGGTGACGTATTAAGCTGTCAACACACTGACTGCAGGGTCCCTTGACCTCCTAGCTGAAGGTCCAGAGCTGCTTGGCCATGGGCAGGCCTGCCCCTCTGTCCTGGGTATCTGCACTGAGTTGCCCTCTGGTCTCTTCCCGTCCTTCCGGCTTTCCCCCAGGTGCTTCAACCCCTCCTTTCTCCAGGCCTCTTCACCAGGGCCCTGATAAGGGAGCAGGTGGGAGACCCACATCCTCTGGACCACACTGGCCAGCTGGCCAAACCCCTGGAAGTAGAGAAGACCCCCGCAAGGTGTGCCTTGATCATTCATTTCCATCTGTCAGCCCTGGCCTCCTGACATGTTCAGGACATGGGCCCAGTCTTGGCTCCACACCCCTGATCTCCACTCACCCTGACCCCCAGAAGGAACGTAGCCTCAGTGTCCGTCCAGCTATCTGTGCAGCCATCCGCCCACGCAGGGATGACATAGCACATGGTTACCAGGTCAGACTCTGGAGCCAGGCTGCCTGGGTTTGAAGCCCAGCTCTGCTGCTTAGTAGCCATGGGACCTGGGAGAAGTTGCCCCTCTGTGTCTGAGGGTCCCGACTATAAAATAACTGCCTACCTCAGCATGCTGTTGTGAGGACTGAGTTATATGGAAAGTGCTTAGGAAGTGGCTTGCATGTGGTAAGTGCTCAATAAGTATTAGCTAATATTACTCAGCAAACCTTTCCAGGGTACCCACTCTGTGCCAGACACTGTGCATCCCACCAGGGCTCTGGCCATGAGTAGGGCTGACTCGCCCCTGACCGCATGGAGCTCACATTCCAATGGGAGACAGATATAAATCCAACAACCTCACACCCACACAGTAAGAAGCGCCTTGAGGCTGCAGGGGAGGTGCTGCGGACAGTGGTCAGCTGGAGCCCGGCTGCCTGGCTGTGTGCTCAGACTCGGGAGGCTCCTAACCACTTGGGCTTCCTGTCCTCTTCCATAAAATAAGAATAGCAGCTCCTACATCACCAGGCTTCAGGAAAGGCTCCACGAGCTAACCAATGGGAAGGACCAGACAGCGCCTGGCACACAGGAAGTGCTCAAGGACAGTTAAGTGGGCTCTGGGAAAGGGATCCTGAAGCTGAGGAGTCCATTGAAGGGAGAGTTGAAGGCAAGAGGAGATGGCAGGGTCAGGCCTCACAGGGGAGCCTGTGGTCATGGGAAGAAGCTCTATGTTTGTTCTGAGAGCAGCGGGAAGCCACTGGAGGCAGCTGGTGCAAGAGTCCAGGTGGGAGATGATGGGATTCAGACAGGACTGGTGGCATAGGGGCAATGGTCGGGTTGGAGAGATACTGTGGGGAGAGGACACAGACTGGTGTGATGCTGGGAGCCAGGGAGAGGGTGGGGCAGACTCACACACACACACACATACACACACACACACACACACACACAGAGGTTTCTGGCTCAGGAGGTGTAACTGATGAGTTGGGAAAGGGTGCCAGTCTGGACTTTCTGCTGCAAGTCACAGCACACTTGACTCAAAGAGGCTAAGTCAAGAAGGGAACTATTGACTTCAGTACTGACAGAGTACAGGGGTGAACTTCAAGCACAGCTTGATCCAGGCTCTCAAATATGTTACCAGGAGCAAGTTTCTCCCTGCTTGTCCCTCAACTCATAACCCTTCAAGTCCAGCTAGAATACAACACTAGTGCACTGGTCTTAAGGTTCTCCCCAATTGGAGGGACTCAATACAGGTGCCCAGGCCTGAACCAGTCACTGCAGCGGGGATGGGCTGCACTGATTGGCTCCGCCCACGTCATATGTGTGCCCAGCGGCCTGAGCCGGTGGGAGGAATCGCCACATGGAAACTGAGGGCTGTTCCCAGATGCTGGAGAGTGATCCACCAATGGCCCCAATAGGGCAGGTAAATTTGCAGCCTTGAGTTTCAGGTCGATTTCTTGGACATTAAATTCAGACACTGTCAGACATGTATTTAGCACACATTTTTAAAATATGTTCTCTCTAAAGTTTTCAACAGACACAAGGGGACTTCGTCAAGCTCCTCAGTGATTGGTTCTCAAGTCGTGGAAGCCCCCGTGATTTCGCCAATCAGAACCCAGAGATACGCAGAAATACCCAGATCTCATAGGGTCATTGGCTTCCGCTAGGCTTCGAACTGGAGGCCAGCACACCGCGAGGGTCTGATGGAAAAGCAAGTCGCCTGCGGTTGGTGACTAATAATAAAACAAGCAGGTTACACCCATTGCAAAAATGTTAGCCAGCAGGAGAGAATGTGACAGGAGCCCAGGGGCTGATTCGGGTTATGTGCAAACACCAGAAAGGGGTCCTGTGAAAAGCACGGGCTTCTTGACCCAGAAATCCTCTCTGGGAACCCTTCCCAGTCACACTAACTCCCGGAGTTTCCTTAAAAGTGTTCCCACTTCTGTGTGCATCCCCAATCTGTTCAGTTAGGGCTGTTTTTGAACTTGATGTAAAGAGACTCATACTTTAAGTGTTCTCATTGCACTGAGGAGTTGAAATGCATCCATCAGTGCCTACAGGTGGTCTTCATTCCTTTTCAGTGCTGTATAGTATTCTACTGACCAGCTCTTGCATACTGAATGATTCTCTGTCTATGGATATTTAGATTGCTTTCTGGTTTTTGTCGTGTTTTGTTTTTCCTGTTACAAATAATGCTGATATAACCACCTTAAGTCCGTCTCCCTGTGACATTTGTACGAGCCCTTTAGGGCAAACATACAGCTAGGTCATGGGGCATGCACATATTCAGGCTCATCAGCTCATGCCAAATAATTGCTGCAGAGTGTTTGTGCCCATGTGTATTTCCACCAGTTGCTGCCAAGCGTGCCACCTCCTTACCAACTCTTGTGTGCCCATGTAGTAGGTGTGAAATGGTACCTTGGTGTGGTTTTAGTCCACATGTCCCTTGTTACTAATGAGGATGAACATCTTGCCATGTTCATCATCCATCTGCATTTTCTCTTTTGTGAAATTTCTGCTCACGGCTTTTGCCCCTTAAAATATTGCTTTCTTCTTTGCAATCACGAATTTCTAAAGCACAATCTGGCCCTGTGACTCCCTGCTTTTAAGCCCTCCATGGCTCCCTGTGGGCCTCGGAGTCAAGCCCATATTTGGCAGCCTGGCCGGCAAGGCCCTAAAGTGGTTTGGCTCCAGTCTGCGTCTCCGTTTTCAATGGGAGCTGTTTCCTGTTTCTGTTCACAGTCTCCCCTCCCCCCGACTCCTGCTTCCTCCGCTGGCTTGCCCACTCCCCGCTCTCTGCAACCTCCTAGCTCCTGCTTGTGCTGTGCCACCTGCCAGGAGCACCCTGCCCCTCCCCCGGGGTGCCACATTCTTTCCTGGCTCCTTCTTTCTCAGCCTTCAGGTCTTAACTGAAACGTCACCTCCTCCTGGGAGCTCTCCTGGCTCACTCTCATCCCCTGGACAGCACAACCACAGCACCTGGGAGCGCCTGTCTTGGGGCACTACTCTTGTGACATTAATGTCAGCAGGTTCATCAGGCTTTGCCGCTGGATGGCAAGCTCTCTGAGGGCCAAGATCATGACTGTTTTGTTTACACTTCTATTCCTGGTAGCTGGGAGTGTGGCTGCACAGAGCCAGCTCTCTAAAACTCTCAGTGGAAGGGCAGGAAGGAGGAAAGCATGGGCTGGAGGAGTGGGAGTTGTTAAAGAAGAGTGGCTACGCCAACACAAACTCTATGAGGGACCCAGGGACTTCTGGGAACCCACCTTAGGGTGGAGAAGGGAGAGCACTGGATTCGGAAGCAGGGAGCCAGTCCTGCCTCCACTACTGGCAAGCTGAGCTCTCTGGACCAGTCTCTTGCTCTCTCTGCCTCAGTTTCCTCATCTAACAGAGGGTGACCCCTGGCCTCCTCCATCACAAACAGTGCCCCTAGATGGCCAGCCTGAGGTTTGCCCCATAATTCCAGGCCTAGGGAGCAGGCAGACCCCAGACCAGACAAAGGGGCCTTGTTCGCCGGGCTCTCTGGAGGAAACTTCCCCTCACAGCTTGGCTCCTGCTGAACAAAACCATATGCCAACATGTGGGAGGAGGGGCAGGTGGGCGGCCGGCATCCCAGCATCCCAGCACCCTTCTCAATGTCTGGGCTCCTGCCCAGAATGCCAGATGCCACGGACTTCGAGGAGAACTCCCTTCCACCCCTGCCCCAACCCCAGCTGCACCAGGCCCTCATCTGAGCTTCCCGTGGGGCTGCAGGAGCCAGGCAAAGCATACCTGCTTCCTGTCTCATGCACGGCTCATGCCAATCCGCCAGGCAGGCCCTGCTTTCAGGTCCGTTTTACAGATGAGAAATGAAGGATGCTTGCAAGTGGTGGTGTAAGCCCTTGGGCTCAGCCAGGAGGGGCAAAGGCAGCCTGACCCCATGGCACGGCCACCCCCAAGGCTCCTGCCTGAGACCACAGTGTCCTCCAAAGCTCACAGCAAGTGCCAAATCCCATACTGACCTCCCTCTAGAAGACTGGGCACAGTGCAACCTCTCTGCAGCAAGCCCAAGAATGGGCAGGGAGAGATGTCACCATACGGCCTGCCAGACGACTTCAAGGAAGGAGCGGCTCTCAACCCCACGGCCAACTTCACGCAGCCGAAATCAGCTCCATGCTCCTCCAGGCTCCCGCTACCGCCTGCATCCCTCTGCAGAGACTTCAGTCTCCATCCTGCCACTCACGGGGTGTGTGACGTGGAGCAAGGAACTCCTTCCCCTCACCTTTGTGTTGTCACCTGTGCAATACGAACAAGGGTGGCGGGAGGATGGACAAGCTGAGGCTCCACCCCACTGGAACTGCAGAAGAGGCAAGAAATACAGAAAATAACAACTGTGGACAAAGAAGGGAAACCACCGGAATGTTTATCCACCAGTGGGAGTTTCGGATGATGCGACCATTGTAGGAAACTGTTTGGCGGCAGCGACCAAAACAGAGCATATGTGCGTGCTGTGACCTAGAAATCTCCCTCCTCAGTTTCCATTCAGAAGAGCGTGTGTCCTCCAGGCAGGAGGTGCAAACAAGAAGATCCCCAGCAGGACTGGCCACAGCTCCCCAAACCGGAAGCCACTCCCCACCCACTGACAGTGGAGATGAGCACGTGCGTCATGGGGCTGCCACACAATTGAATACCCGCAATTCACAACTACTCACAGCAAGGTGGATGTAGCTCACAGACACAGCTCAGAGCCAAAGAAATTAGACACAAAGGAACATACATGTATGGCATACACACTTTGTTCATTTTGTGTGAAGTTCCAGAACAGGCAACACTCATCTATGCTGTTAAAAGTTAGGAGCAGGGGCTGGGCACGGTGGCTCACGCCTGTAATCTCAGCACTTTGGGAGGCCAAGGCGGGTGGATCACGAGGTCAGCAGATCAAGACCAGCCTGGCCAAGATGGTGAAACACTGTCTCTACTAAAAATACAAAAAAAAATTTAGCTGGACTTGGTAGCGGCTGCCTGTAATCCCAGCTACTCAGGAGGCTGAGGCAGGAGAATCACTGAGCCTGGGAGGCAGAGGTTGTAGTGAACCGAGATGGCGCCACTGCACTCCAGCCTGGGTGACAGAGCGAGACTCCATCTCAAAAAAGAAAGAAAAAAAAGTTATGAGCAGGTACCCTTGCGGTGGTTGTGCCTGGAAGGGGGGCACAAAGGGGACTGGGGGTCGCTGGTCAGGTTCTGTTTCTTGATCTGTGTGTCAGTTCCACAAGTATGTTCAGTTTGTGAAAAGCCAGTGTGCACACACTTATGATACAGGCATCAGTAGCTAATGAAAGATAGGGTTGTGGTACACTGTTCCCCTGGGTATGTTTGTTTTGTTCTTGGTCTCTAAAGGCATGGCTAGAGTAGTTCAGTGCAGACGACATCTTGCCCATCGTCCTTTGGCTGGTGCTGAAGGTCACCTGCAGCCTCATGGTTGGCTCCTGCACACACAGATGACTTCTCACCTACACCACTGGTTGCAAGAGCTCATCTGGTCCACGTTGACAGGGCAGCCCAGGCATGTCCTGAGTTAGTGCCTCCAGGAGCCCCTCTCAAGCAGTGGGGAGCGGGGCGGGAGGTCTCTTGCTGGCACAATTCTGAGCTGTGCTCTGCACTCTCCCTTTTGATCCTGGCTGGACTGAGCTCCAGCGGCTCCCAGTGATAACATTCATTAACATGCCTTTTCTTATTTAGAGACAGGATCTCACTCTGCCCCTAGGCTGGAGTGCAGTGGCGCAATCATAGCTCACTGCCACCTCAAATTCCTGGCCTCAAGCGATCTTCCTGCTTTGGCCTCCCAAAGTGCTGGGATCACAGGCATGGCCACTGTGCCAGGCCTAACACACCCTTTGTGGGCTTTCCCTGCCTCACACCCTCACTGTGTTCTCTGGAATAAGCTCCCAAATAATCTACTTGCACCCAAATCCTTGCCCCAGGTCTTCTTTCATGTCCCCAGATGTTAAGACAAGAGGGATTGTTCGTATCTGGGAATCAGGAGGTGGGAATGCCAGTCTCCGAAGGAATCAGAACATACTACAGGGCCTTGGACAGTCACCAGCCTTGCCTGAGCCTCTTGCAGGAGAACGAGGTGTTAAGGGAGCCCTTTCCTTTTGCAGGAATTAGTGGCCAGGACCCAAAGTTCAGGACAAAGAAGCAACCAGATGCCCACATTCTAAAGAGAGATAGCAGCCCTTGCCAGCACCCGAAGATCCTCTCCTCAGCCAGCCCTATCAGCTTAAATATGCAGACATCCAGGAAGAGAAGGGGAGCTCAGAAATCACCAGGCTTGAGAACTGTTGCTATGGGGCAGGAGCGACACTTCCCTTCCTGCTCCAAAAAAAGCCAAAGTAAAGCCCAAAGCCAAATCTCCAGGAGAATGAGGGCACCTGCAAGGCAGGCAGATGGGCACCCCATCTCAGCCTGGGTGTCATCTCACGCAGCAGACCAGCAGTGCTGTCCTGGGCCCATGGGCACAGGGAGAGGGGAATTGGAGAGAGCCGCAGGAAAAGGAGGGGTGGCAGGGTTGGTCCCATGAGTTTCTGCAAGTTAAATGTCACCACAATAGGGAGTCTGGCATGGGCTGTCTCCCTGGTTCTGCACCATAAAGGTATACCCGGCCATGGGGGGACCACAGTAGGAGGGGACCCTGACGGAAGTAGGAACTGAGCTGGTGGGATGGGGTCTAGCCGGAGCCAAATGCAGAGGGGGCCTCTCCCAATAGCACTTCTGGAAGAATCACAAAAGCTCTGGTGGACAAAGGCCATACCAAAGGCATTGTTGGCGTTGATGACTGGTCAGTGCAGCCAGGAGGCTACAGAGACAGAGATTGGCCAGTAGAGTCAAACTTGGCCTCCTCCCCACTGTCTCCAGCCTCAGGGAAAGACAGGCCCCACCCTCCCCACCCCATCCCTGGTGCCTCAGTCTGCATCCATCCAAACCCAGTGGGGAGTGGAGAGCATGGAATTTGACAGAGTCTGATCAGGATTTTCAATCTGAGTGTACTGGGATGTCCCAGAGATAGAGATTAGGGCACACCAGAGTCCATAGAGCCCGGGGGACAGCACCGATAGAGGGAAAAGAAAATTATTTCCCTTTGTCTTCCCAGAGAGTTTAGGCTGCCCCCAAAACTGGTGCTGCTTGGATTGGGAAGCTGCCCTGCATGAAGAAGGAATGGGAGGGGAGCCAGGAATGTGGGGTTATGGGGAAGGGGAGTCTGGCTAAGGCACAGCCACAGGAGCCCCCCACTTACCCACCCACCACGATGGCCGCTCTCCAGACTAAGGGTAGTCTCCATCACCCTCAGTGACTATGTCCAAGTGGCCGCCGGCCTCATGCCCAGGATCATTAACTCCCCTCCCCAGAGGACCCCCAGCTCATCCCCACCAGGGCCCAGGAAGCTTCACCCCACAGTCCTGGCCAAGCTCTTGGTCTTGGTGCCTAGTCCAGCTCAGATGGCTGAGCTGGTGAGCATGGCCAAGGGCTGGGTGGGGAGCAGGGTGGAGGTGGTTGAGCAATAGGAGGTCGTAAGTTTGAGAAAAGGAAAGCACAGGCCAGCCTCATGCAGAGACACAGACGCAGCACCCTAGGGTACAAACACTAACAAACCCAGGGCAGCCGCTTCTGAAGGCAATTCATCACCCGCCAGCAGGAGGTATCCAGGAAGGCAAGTTTGGCTTAACCCTAGAAGAGCAAGGCATTTGGTTTACCAAGGTAAAGGAGGAAAGTGATATGATCACCTCAGTAGAGACAGGGAAATGGGTATAATAAAAGCAACACCAGGCCGGGCGCGGTGTTGTAATCCCAGCACTTTGGGAGGCCAAGGCAAGCGGATCACCTGAGGTCAGGAGTTCGAGACCAGCCTGGCCAACATGGCAAAACCCGTCTCTACTAAAAATACAAAGATTAGCTGGGTGAGGTGGCGGGCGTCTGTAATCCCAGCTACTTAGGAGGCTGAGGCAGGAGAATCGCTTGAGTCTGGGAGGTAGAGGCTGCAGTGAGCTGCGATTGTGCCACTGCACTCCAGCCTGGGTGACAGAGTGAAACCCCATCTCAAAAAAACAAAAAACAAAAAAAAAAAAAAACAGAAGGCAACACCTTACAAGCTAGGAGTGGAAAGAACTGCCTTAATATCATAAAGTATATTTAAATATTTCATTTTCTACAGAAAATTAAAGATAGGGCCAGATGAGTGTGCAGGTCCTATTTCAAGATCAGTTTGCTCTTGCAGGCAAGTGTCCCTCAACACCTCTCATGCCAGGCCCTTCACACAGAAATGGCAAGGGATCCGCCCTGGTGGAACGAAATGTACCTGTCCTGCCTCAACAAGGCCTTGTCTTGTTACGAAGATGGCTGCCCCTGGGGTTGGGGAGCAAGGTAGAGCTGACTCAGTGCCACAAGCCAGCTTCCCGGCCTGCCTTCCCCTTCCTCAGTGAACATCTGCCACTTTTCTTTAAAAGCTGTGGTAAAATACACATAACATAAAATTTAGCATCATAACCATTTTTAAATGTACATTTCAGTGGCATGAAGTACATTCACATGGCCATGCAACCATCACCACCATCAGGCTCCAGAACATTTTCCCCTTCCCAGACTGAAACTCTGTCCCCATTAAACACTGACTCCCGTTGCCCCTTCCCCAGCCCCTGGCACTCACACTCACCATTCTACTTTCTGACTCCATGAATTTGACTCCTCTAGGGATCTCACCTAAGTGGAATTCTACAGTACTTGTTCTTTTGTGACTTGGATTATTCCACTGAGCATAATGTCCTCAAGGCTTATCCATGTTGCAGCATGGGTCAGAATTTCCTTCCTTTTTAAGGCTGAATAATATTCCATTGGATGAATAGACCATATATTTTCTTTATCCATTCATCTGTCGATGGGCACTTGAGTTGCTTCCGTTTTTTGCTGTTGTAATGCTGCTGTGAACATAGGGGAACCAATATCTATTCAAGTTCCTGCTTGCAATTATTTCAAACCATAGTAACACTGGCTCCTCTCACTAGCTCAGACACTGGGATTGGGGAGATTTGCTGCAGAAGGACTGCTTTCAGTCCTTCTGAGGCTTGTTTTTAAGAAGGGGAGGGATGTGGGTGGGCAGCAGAGTCAGGGGCTGCATTTGTTGGCATCATCCACACGTGCAGCCTTAGCTTATCTTCACAGCAACCCTGATCTGGGCCACAGAAGCATTTTGCTTGCCCAGGATACTTTAAAACTCAGGACAGTTCAAGACTCTGTATTTTTTGCTTTCTGTATTGAAAAGCCAGTGGATCTGGTTTGGCCTGCATTCCCACAGCTGGAGCCACATGGCGGCCCCTTAGCCAGGGCCTGGCCTGCCACTCCCTGCCCTTCCTTGGACTCCTCCATGCTAAGCAGAGGGCCAAATACTACTGGCCATCCTGGACTCGTTCTCCCTCTCTTGGAGACCCTGTGAGCAATGGAGCTCTTGAGCCTTTAGCTGAGGCTAGGGGAGTGGAGGCCATCGTCTTTCCATTTTTACAGCTGAGGAAACTGAGGCAGAGAGGTTAAGGAAGTGGCTGAGTCAGGACTTGAACCCAGGACTCTCAGGCTACAAGCAGACACCAAATGAAAACCTGGCTGTGGAAGCTGGGACTGGATGCTCAGAGACAAATGTACTGACTCATCCTCAGGCCCTCACCTGCATCCCAAACTGCTCTCTAGTTTGCATCCCAGACTGTAGCCAGGAAGGGTCTTCTGAATAATGCACCTGCCTACATTATTCCCCTGCCCAGAAGCCTTCCTGGGCCCCCCCCCCCCCCACCTTCTGGATGGAGTCTGAATGCATCAGCCTGGCCTTTAAGGTCCCTGTGAGCAGGCTCAGCTGCTCTGCCTCCCCATTTCCCAACATCTGCCCCTCCAGCCAGACCACACCATCCATACCTCTGCCTTTGCAAATATTCTTCCCTCTGCCTTGATGCCCTGCACTCACTCTTTCTCCTGGTAAACTCCTACTCACCCTCCAGAGCCCAGTTTAGGCCTTGTCCTCTGCCCTAAGCTTCCTCCATTAGATGTATTCCTACTCCCCTTCTCCTATGAGACTGAGCTCTGCAAGGGCAAGGACCATGTCTGAATCAGGCCTGAGCCCCCATGCCCAACCCAGAGCCTGGCACAAAGTGGGACAAATTGAATCAATAAATGGATAAAGGGAGGGATGGAGGAAGGGAAGGATGAGAAGAGATGGGTGGGTGGAGGAAGGCAGGAATGGATGGATACAGGGAGGAAGGGCTGGATAGAGAGAGGGATAGAAGGATGAATGGATGCAGGAATGGAAGGAGGGAGAGAAGAATAGGTGGATGAAGGGAGAGAGGGAGAAATGGATAGATGATGGGTTGAAAGAAGGAAGGATGACTTGATGGAAGGAGGGCGGGAGGGATGGAGGGAAAAGGGGATGGATGGATGGATGGATGGATACAGGGAGGGAGTGAGAAAGAGATGAAGAGAGGAAGGAAGGCGGGCACAGAGGGAGATATAGAAGGATGGATGGATGCGGAAACAGAGAGAGGGAAAGATAGATGGAGGGATGGGATAAGAGGGATTTCCTTACCCCAGTGTGTGGTGAGGCCTTTGGGGAGGCAATTAAGTCTTCATCTGACCCAGGGGTCCTCCTTGAAGCCTAGCACAGAGGTGGGTACACAGCAGGAGCTGCGTGGAGTGAGGGGTAGCTGGAGCAGGGGTGCGCTGGAAGTGTCACTGGGAGTGGAGAGCGGACTGAGTGATAGTGGTGACTAGCCTAAGGCAGGGGCTGGGGTCCAGGGAGGAGTGGCCAGCCATCAAGAATGAAAAGATGGGGGTCATGGGGACTGGAGCTGTGCTTGGGGGTTCTAACAGAGAGAGGGGAAGGGAGCATGTGGGATTGAGAGAAATGTCCAGATACCAGTGGAAAAAGCCAGAGGATAAGGCAAAACCTTGGGGACAGGAAAGTGAAGCCAGCCAGGAAGGAAGCCAAGAGAAAGGGGTGGGGACGGAGTAAAGGGGTGGGGAGGGGGGAAAGGGGTGGGGAAGCCCAGGAGGAGCCCCGGCCACAAGGGGCTGCAGAGAGGGCATTCAGTCAGAGTTCCTTCGCTTCCCTTAGGCCTCCTCTTCCATCCTGTTCTGCCCTTGGGGTCAAACAAATGATTGCAGAGAAAGGATGAAGGAGGTGAGGCATGGGCAAAATAGTTGTTATTTGCAGCTCCAGGGCAGCAGGGCTCTCTGCCAGCAGAAGCAGCCAAGGGTCCTGTTAACAGAGATGCAACGTGCAGAAAGTGGGAGAGGGGTGGCTACTGGCAGACTCCTCCACCCCAGCCTGTTGTGGCACCCCAGCCTCTGTTTGGCCCTCTTTCCCACCCCTGCTTCAGCTCCACCTTCAGCACCCCCTCCCCAGCCCTGCCTTGCCTCCCTGCCCAGACCTGGGGTTCAGAGTCACCTTCTGCGTGGCACACCTCAGGGTCTTGCACCCCATCTGGGTTCTCTCTGTGATTACTCTGACCCAGTGGCAGACATAGCATATGGGACACTCAGAGCAGGTCACTTTTACAAAGTTGCTCTTGGTAATAATCACAAAATGAAAATACTGTATGGATGAACTAAAATGTGCACTAACCAAGCAAAACCATTTCACTCTGCATTTGTTTCCGTGTTTTAAATGTTAAACCCAAATAAAAACTTCATGTGGGCACAGAGAAAGAACTGAAATAACTCAACTTTTGTTTCTTCGTCTTTCTTTCTTTTCTTTTTTTTTTTTTTTGAGACGGAGTTTTGCTCTTTTTGCTCAGGCTGGAATGCAGTGGCTCGATCTTGGCTCACCGCAACCTCTGCCTCCCAGGTTCAAGCAATTCTCCTGCCTCAGACTCCCGACTAGTTGCAGGCATGTGCCACCACACCAGGCTAATTTTGTATTTTTAGTAGAGATGGGGTTTCCCCATGTTGGTCAGGCTGGTCTCAAACTCCCAACCTCAGGTGATCTACCCACCTCGGCCTCCCAAAGCGCTGGGATTACAGGCGTGAGCCACCACACCCACCCATGTTTCTTTGTCTTTCTATTCACTGCACAGTCGCTGATGATTTCAAACCCACTGCCTAAATACAAGAGTAGGTAGCACCACCAGGAACTAGAGACACAAGTTGTACATTAAGCTGCTCAAATGATCCTAAATCACCACAAACAGACTCTCCAAACACATGCTTGTCATTGAATGGGCATGTTTCGGGACTGACTGCATAATCGAGTTCTCCAGGTTTATTAAAACAAAAGTCGGCTGGGCGCAGTGGCCCACGCCTGTAATCCCAGCACTCTGAGAGACCGAGGTGGGAGGATCCCCTGAGGTCGGAAGTTCGAGACCAGCCTGACCAACATGGAGAAACCCTGTCTCTCCTAAAAACTACAAAATTAGCTGGGCGTGGTGGAGCATGTCTGTAATTCCAGCTACTTGGGAGGCTGAGGCAGGAGACTAGCTTGAACCCGGGAGGCGGAGGTTTCGGTGAGCCGAGATCATGCCGTTGCACTCCAACCTGGGTAACAAGAGTGAAACTCTATCTCAAAAAAAAAAAAAAAAAAAAGTCACCAGAATATGCTAATGTGAGCATGCACATATGGTAGTAAAACTTAACAGTATCTACAGCAATTGTTTAGCACAAGGAGCAATATTCTATCATTCACTTTGTTTTAGATTTTTCAGAGTATGGTGATAATAAAAAGCAACCTGGCTTTTGGCCGGGTTCATTACTGATTCAAATCATGAGCAGCCAATGCACCCCTTACTGGCCGTCCCAGGACAGACAGTTCCCGCTTCTCGCCTTAGTCTGCCACACCCCTGGCACTTCATTAGCTGTGAGGAAGGGTCCTGCCCAACGCCCCTAGGCCTAACCCTCTGACCTAACCCACAGATCCTGTGGCTGGAGACTGTTTCATATATGCTGGCCCCCACCTGGAGACACCAGACCACCTCGGTCCTCACCCTGACTGTGTCCCGCCTGGGCAACCACCACCCCTGGTCTGAGTAGTGGCAGGGCTGGCCCGAGGAGGAAGTCTCTGGGGATGAGGACATTTCTGGCTCTGCCCTGTGACTCCAGGAGGACATTCGTCAGGGTCCCTCTCACTTTCCCAGCCCAGATGGCTGTGAGTCCACCCGTCACAGATGTGCCCCAGCAGCCAAGCCTCATACCAGCAGGGACACCGTGCCCGGCAGGCAGCCTGGGCCAGCCCGTGCCTGCCCACCAGACTGGTGACCCTAATCCTGTGTGCAGACAGGGCCAGCCCGAAACCCTCCCTTGCACAAAAGGCCTTTGTTCTGCTGCCCTTCCTCCCTGCCCCCCATGGCTGCCTTTTCTTCAGCCAGGGAGGAAGGAAGCTCCCTGCCGAGCACACCACCTCCAGGCCCGGTGCCAGCCGTCCCTTCCCATCCTCATCCCTGTCCGCAGCTGAGAAGAAACCAGAAAGGCCAGGCGCGGGCTCTGTGTCAAGCCTGAGAGGGTTTGCTCCTGATGCCACGCACTAGCTTCGCGAGTCTGGGCTTGCTCCTGCCTCTCTGCAAGCCTACTTCTCGGACATAGAGGTGTCCTCCTTCCTGGAACAGATTTGAGCACAATAGGAGATCACATCTCCCTCCCTCCTTGCTGTGTCTCCGGCTCCCCAAGCCCCATCCAGACTCCAGGCCCTGACCCTCACCAAGCCCCGAGCCAGAGCCCTCCTCCCCGTGCGGCTGGCCCCGATGACACGGGCCCTGATCACGAGGAACACTGAATTCTTACCCAATTTATTTTTCTTCCCAACCAGCAGTTCTCAAATACGTTGCTGTCAGGATCCCTTTACTAGGATCGCCGGATTTACTACACAAATAAAAGCACAGAATGCCCAGTTCAATTTGAATTTCAGATAAATAACAAATAATTTTTTTTAGAACAACTACATCCCAAATATTTATTGCACAGGACACACTTCCATTTTATCTGGCAAGCATATTCTCCATACTCTTAAAAATTACTGAGGACTTCAAAGAGCTGTAGTTCATGTGAGTTATGAAAACTGATATTTACTGTATTCGAAACTAAGATGAATTATTAGAATATTTATCAGTCTGTTTTTAAAAGTAATAAACAATACGTGTTCACATAAAGCGTTTTTATGAAAAAGCTACATTTTTCAAAACAAAGAAATCAGTGGGAAAAGTGGTGTTTTGCACTTTTGCAAATCCTTTTAATGTCTGACTTAATTGAAGACAGCTGGATTTTCATAGCTGTTTCTTCATTCAGTTCGTTGCGATATGTGGTTTTCATTGAACTATGTGAACAAAATCTGGCCTTGCACAGATATGCAGTTAGAAAAGGAAGGAGCATTTTAATAGACTTTTCAGATCGTTATGAATATTTTTCTTTGCTATAACACCAAAACTCAACAAGTGTTAATTTCTTAAACTTTATTCATGATGCAGAATTTGGAACCAGATGAAGAGCTTTTCATACTTGGCTACACAAAAATCCATCTGTCTATCTTTTTTGTTTGTTGTTGTTGTTGTTGTTGTTTTGAGACCAGGTCTCACTCTGTCACCCAGGTAGGGATGCAGTGGCGCAACCTCGGCTCACTGCAACCTCTGCCTCCCAGGCTCAAGTGATTCTCCTGCCTCGGACTCCCGAGTAACTGGGATTACAGGCGCGTGCCACTCCCGCCAGCTAATTTTTGAATTTTTAGTAGAGATGGGATTTCACCATGTTGGCCAGGCTGGTCTTGAAATCCTGACCTCAAATGATATATCTGCCTTGTCCTCCCAAAAATTCTGGGATTACAAGTGTGAGCCACTGCGCCTGGAGTTTTGTTTTGATTTGTTTTTTAAGATGGAGTCTCACTCTGTCACCCAGGCTGGAGTGCAATGGCACGATCTCGGCTCACTGCAGCCCCCACCTCCTGGGTGCAGGAGATTCTTGTGCCTCAGTCTCCCAAGTAGCTGGGACTACAGGTGTGCACCATCATGCCTGGCTAATTTTTGTATTTTTAGTAGAGATGGGGTTTCACCATATTGTCCAGGCTGGTCTTGAACTCCTGACCTCAAGTGATCCACCTGCCTGGGCCTCCCAAAGTGCTGGGATTACAGGAGTGCGCCACCATGCCCAGCCTGTCTATCTTGTTCTTTGAATGGCTTTTTTTTTTTTTCCACCTTCTGACAAATTGTAACAACATGTGTTGATCATTTAAAGAATATTGGTTCACTCACCTTCCAAATGTTGACATATCTTATTATTCAATAAGTAAACATCACAGTTTGCTGATATTCCTGCCAATCTCATCAGAAAAGTCTGTAAGTATTGGCTTCTGGTGCTGGTACAAGTTTTTGTTTGTTTTTTTGTTTTGACACAAGGTCTCGCTCTGTCACCCAGGCTGGAGCGCAGTGGCCCAATCGCTGCAGGCATGCACGCCACCACACCCAGCTAGTTTTTTTATTTTTAGTAGAGACGGGGTCTTGTGATGCTGCCCAGTCTGGTCTTGAACTCCTGGGCTCAGGCAATCCTCCCAAAGTCCTGGGATTACAGGTGTGAGCCACCATACCTGGCCAGTTTTCTAACATTCTAATTTTCACTTGAAAGCTGGAATCTTCACTGGCAACAATTCCTGTCAATTGCTTTCCTTGAAGTGACAGCTCACTTTGATCATTTTCAAGAAAATATCTGCCACATTGCCAAGTTTGAATAACCATAGCTTGCCATTTTTATGGAAGCGTAGGGTTCTATAAAAACGTGGCTAGTTGGGCTGACAACTCAAACATCTCACGTGTGTCTTTTTTCTGAGAACCATTGCACTTGGGCTTGCTTTATGTGCACTTCCCACTTTGTCACAAAGAATATTCAGAAGATATGCACGCAAGGGTCAGGCTCAACACCTCTGCTAGTCTGTGAGCTTAGCAAGGACGTGGCCCAGGTGTGCTGGTGAAGACTCTAGGGGCCGCCAACGGATGCACCATGGCCCCGACTGTGTTTTTCTCCTCATCGTCTGCATTATTTGAGCAAATGTCAGCAAGGGAAAGGGGCTAATGATATCTTAGGATCATTATGAAAACCATTTGACCCTGTGGATCTTCTAAGAGAGCCTTGGGATTCCTGGGGGTCTGTGGACCACACTTTGAGAAGCTCTGTGTTGCACGGATTTATTTGTGCCTCTGCCACTGGACCGTTGGCCCCACAAAGGTCAGGGTCTTTGTCCCGCATTTCCTGCTGTGGCCCAGCCCTTTAAACAGTTGCCTGCCTCTCCTTGGAACACAGAATGGACAATCAGGTCTTCTCCTCCCTGCCCAGAGAGATCCACAGTCATGAGTTTTGGTGTCTATGCTTCCAGGCATTTTTCTATGGGTTTCCATGCATGGTTACTCCTCCAGGAAATAAATGACATTAATGCAAGACATACTTGCTGAGTGCTGACTATGCACATAGGGGCACCGGCAGGCAATAAGGCAGACAGATCTCTGCTGGCCTGGGGCTGACCTCTGTGTGGGGAGGCCACCAGCAGGCCCGTCAGTAAGCCAACATGCAGAAGGTCAACTGGTGACACGGGAAGCAGGGGGAAGCTGGGCAGGGCTGGCACGAGGGGAGGGTAAATATGAGACAAGTCAGGCAAGGCCTCCCTGAGAAGGTGATAGGTAAGCAAAGAACTGCATAAAATGAGAGAGCGAATCATGGGGATACTTACTGAAAGAACAGCAAGTGTAAAGGCCCTGAGGCAGGAACACGCTAGCTCCCTGTCCTGGCCAATGGCTCCTGGGATTCATTCCACACTCCAGAGACATTCCCGAGCACTGGCCATGTGCCCAGTGCTGCCGGAGACCCTCACGGAGCTCATTCCAGGGAGAGGAGAAAAGCAATAAAAACAAATAGGAACAAACACAGCTGTGTCCAGAAGTGGCAAGTGAAAAAAAAAAATACAATGGGGAAAAAGAAGAGGGAGTAGCAGGATGGCTGTTTTTAAAACAGGGGCCAGGGGAGGCTTCTCTGAGGAGGGGACATAAGGAAGAGGTGGGGGAGCGCTGCTGGCTTCATTCCCATTTCACAGATAGGGAAACTGAGCTTCCAGAGCTCTCCAGCCTACCCAAAGGCACACAGCTGTGCAGGACGGAGTCAGGAGAGGACTCAACTCTCTCAGGCACTACCAGCAGACACCTGCTGTCTCATGGCAGCAGGGCCCGAACTCAGGGTGAAATCTGCCAGAGCTGGACAGGGCCTCCCTGCACAGCCCAACAAGGATAACATCGACAATAACAGTAAGAGCTGGGGCAGCCCAGAGTGCTTCCCCCTCCGAATCCTCACAAGCGCCCTGTGAGAGAAGTGTTAGTATTATCCCCACTTTACAGATGAGGAGACTGAGGCTCAAGAAGGGTGTCTCACACCTAGGGCCACAGGCACACTGACTCCAAGACCGTAATTTTTATTTTCACAGTTTCCAATACAAAACACCTTATAGTTGAATACTGGCATACTCACATTAACACATAAAGTACACATATTTTTAAAGATCTCTTTATTCATATATAACTCACATATCAGATAATTCACCCATTTAAAGTGTATGATATGGTTTGGCTGTGTACTCACCCAAATCTCATCTTGAATTGTAGCTCCCCTAATTCCCATATGTGGTAGGAGGGATCTGGTGGAAGGTAATTGAATAATGAAGGGTGGGCTTTCCCATGCTGTTCTCTCGATAGTGAACGAGTCTCACAAGATCTGATGGTTTTATTTTTATTTTTTATTTTTTTTTTGAGACGGAGTCTCGCTCTGTCGCCCAGGCTGGAGTGCAGTGGCTGGATCTCAGCTCACTGCAAGCTCTGCCTCCCGGGTTTATGCCATTCTCCTGCCTCAGCCTCCCGAGTAGCTGGGACTACGGGCGCCCGCCACCTCACCCGGCTAGTTTTTTGTATTTTTTAGTGGAGACGGGGTTTCACCATGTTAGCCCATGTTGGGATGGTCTCAATCTCCTGACCTCGTGATCCGCCCGTCTCGGCCTCCCAAAGTGCTGGGATTACAGGCTTGAGCCACCGCGCCCGGCCAATCTGATGGTTTTATAAAGAAGAGTTCCCCTGCACAAGCTCTCTCTTGCCTGCCGCCATGTAAGATGTGACTTTGCTCCTCCTTCGCCTTCCACCATTATTGTGAGGTCTTCCCAGCCATGCAGAACTGTGAGTCCATTAAACCTCTTCCCTGTATAAATTACCCAGTCTTGGGTATGTCTTTATTAGCAGCATGAGAACAGACAAATACAGTGTACAACTCAGTAGTTTTTAGAATATTTGAAGGATTATACAATCATCATCACAATCAATTTTAGGACACTTCCATCTCCCCAACAAAAAAATCCCACGTCCAATAGCACTCACTGCCCATTCACTGCTCCCCACCCTGGCAACTGCTGATCTAGCTTCTGTCTCTATGGATTTCCTGTTCTGGACATTGGAGACAAATGGAAGCATACACTCTGTGGGCTTTTGTATCTGGCTGCTTTCACTCAGCATGATGTTTTCAGGGTTCATCTACGAGGTAGGGCTCATCAGTCCTTCGTTCCTTTTTATGGCTGAATAATATTCCATTGTGCGCAGACACCACATTTTACTCATCCATTCATCAGCTGATGCACATTTAGGTTGTTTCCGCTTCTTGGCTCACATTTATGTGACACAAAATTGTAAACCAGATTGCCACATCTACACCCATACGGGCAGATCACTTCCTTATAATTAATGTATTCATAGAGAAAACAGTCAGGAACCAAGTCCTGAGTAGAAGGGTTCATGCCACAGTGGGCAGGTGTGTGCTGCACTCCAGGGTCTGCGCTGTACATTTTTATTTCAGAAAGTTTCTGGCAGAAGTAGAGAGCATGGGAAAATGACCTCCCCACTCAGGAACCCCCCAGGTTCCCTGCCCGGCACAGCTGCTCTTCTCGGAAGCTCTCGCAGTGGCCCGTCTGGGAGTGGGGCTTCTGGCCTGAGAGTCCAGTGTCCTGAGGAGCTGTCAGGAAGGGGTGCTGGCACCAAGCAGTCACCCAGAGTTCCTGGCCACACTGCCAGCCTCCCCCTGGGCCTAGCACTGTCATCTCTGGATTGATACCTGGCTTGTGGGGCTGGAGGGGTGGAAAGGCCTTTGCAGGCAGGGACGTGCAGGTGGGGTGGGGACCCCCTGAGGTGGCACAGCACTGTCTCACCCCAGCAGCAGTTGGGCACCCAGGGCAAGCGCCCTTCCTCCCCTCAGCCTTCTCTGTCCCCCGCCTTGGAGTCCCTTCTATCCAGCAAGTTCCAAGAATAGCCTGGAAGGAGCAGGAGCAGGGAGACAGAGGCCCAGGGAGTATCAGGACTTGTCAGGGCCACACAGCATGTGCAGGGCAGGGACTCCGTCCTTCTCCGTGGGCCTTAGTGTCCCGGTGTAGGCGATCTGGGTGGTCTTCCTCATGACAGAAAAGAGGACATCCTGCGGAGGGGCTGGCGGTCCTTTGCAAGCCTCCTCTTGGTTCCTCCCTCCTATTTCACAGATGAGGAAACTGAGGGTCGGGAAGGAGGTGGGTTTCATTTGGCATCACACAGGGAGGCCAAAACAGAAAAGCCCTCAGGTCCAGTATCTCTGTTCTTCCTTGGAGATAGGACTGAGGTTTCCTGAGGACAGAAGTTCCAACAGAAGGCAAGGAGGGGAAAACACTATGGTGACGTTGCTGTTTTGTTCTTTCACTTTTCCCTTGTTAGCCCTACTCTGTGTCAGACCTTGGGAGAGGGTTTAGCCAAGTTCATGCTGGTGTTTTCCTCACAACAGCTGTGGGAGGAGGAAGGATCCGCCCTGTTTTATAGATAGGGACACTGAGACTCAGAGAGAAAAGGTAACTGGCTAAAGACTAACAGCAAGCAAGTGGCAGAACCAGGGAGAGACCCAGGTCGGGGTCAGGGAAAGACCAAAACAAGAAGAGGCCTGAAGTGGGGAGAAGGTATCCAAAATACCAGAGTTCCGCCCTGTCCTCAGTCTCCCAGGCTTCTAGCCACGGCCACCTTCCACCTCTGGAAGGGACCATGCTCTCTCATGCCCCTGGGCTTTTGTACATGCTGTTCCTTCTGCTTAGAATGCCCTTCCCAAAGCTTAGCTCAAAAGTCTCTTCCTTCAGGAAGCCCTCTTGGGCTGGAAGAGCTCCTTGGGCCGAAAGCCCCTGAGCTTTCAGAGCACTGAGTTTGCGGGGCTGCTCAAGGGTGGGCTAGAGGCTCTGGGGCCAGACACCCAGAGGGTCTGCAGCCAGTGGACCTCTCTAGGAGGAAGGGAAGCTGATGGCTTGATTCTTGTCAGAGCTAGACGACTTGCAAGTTAGCATGGACTTCCACCCACACTCTCCATGTTCCTGCAGCTGAGACAGGGGCTGTGGCGCTCTGAGGTCCATTGGGGTCACTGTGGGTGCCCAGCTCTGGCCCCGCCCCAGCCCTCCCCAGCAGCCTCTCCAATGCTCAGGCTGCAAAGGGGTGGGCACTCCTTGGGGACCTCAGCCCACTTCCTGACGGGGGACCAAAGAGGGAAAGGGCCCCCAATCTCAGCCTGGCTGCCTGGTGGGAGAGGAGATGTGGGAGAACGGGGACAGAACTCCCACAGTGCTGGGAGAGGCCTGCCAGGCAGCCAGGGAGGCAGGAGGGGCAAAGATGTGGTTTCGGGGTAGGGGCAGTGCAGCCTCAGCCTAATCCTGCATCAGTACCACTGCAGGAGGGCTTTCCCAACAGACACACACACACCACTGTCCCACTCCCCAGACTCTCTGTGTTTATTTCCCTCTTGTCCTCATTAGAATATTTTCCAAACAGTCAAGCCCTGTGTGTCATAGGACCTGGGGGCAAGACTTCCAGTAACACTGGGGCCAGGGTATCAGACGAGGGAAGGTCACCTGGTCTCACCCACCCCCAGAGGCCTGGAGTCACTGGGGAGAGAAGAGGGGACTCTGGAGACAAAGTCAGCTGAAGCACTGTCACCAAGCTTCCCCGAACCCAGGAAGCTGCCCCTCCAGGGTCAGCCTCGGGGAAGGGAAGGACCAGCCCTGAGGACGACTCAGTGCTGAGTGTGCGACACCCAAGGCACAGTGAACCCAGAGTCCTGGTCTGCGAGGCCCACAGACTGGGGCCTGCCTGGGTCTCGCCAGTCCTCCCAAGGCCTTGGCCCCAGGCCATGATGCCTGGTCCCAGCTCCCAGGCCCTAGACTCTGCCAACCCTGGCAAGATGCCCTCCTCTCCCCTCAGCAGGCGCCGCCTTCCTCCCCTAGCCCGGGAATTGCCCCATGTGTCCAGCCACACGAGGAGCTCCCAGAGCTGGCTTTGTCCCAAGCATCCTTCGAAGCAGAACATATCTGCTGCCGCCTGCAGGCTTCCCCAGGCCTCCTGCTGCCAACCCTCGGGGGGCAGGCCCAACATGTGTGCTGAGCCCTGGCTGACAGTCCCTGACACTGCCTCTGCAGGCGGTGCCCACTCTTCACCTCGTGCCCAAGAGACCTTGGTAGAACCTGCCCAAGCCTCCACCCTGCGCTTTCTCCTCCCCACCATCTGGCCTACATTCCTGGGATGGACCCAAGTTCCCATAGGCAGAGGGTCCATCCCTGGGCTGGCATCATTTGGGAAAAGCATCAAGGACTCACCTGGAGGTATCCAAGGACTCCGAAGCCAGTGCCAGAGCAAACCCCACCCGTGCCTCCTTCCTCGGGCCCTCTGAATGGATAAGGGGAGGCGGAGGAAGACAGAGGCACAGAGCTCACACTGCAGACCAGGCCTCTGGTGTACATGACAGCCAAGCTTTACCTCCACTGCACTGTGTTGGTGGCATTACTCTCCCGCTTTATAGATGAAATGGAGAAAAAGAGAAAGGACCTGCCCGAGGTCACACAGCCAGGAAGTGGCACAGGCAGGATTGAACCCAGGACCCATCTTCAATGGCTGAAACCAGCCTCCCATGCTCAGGGCCTGGGCCTTACTTGAGTGGGTGTGGGAGAGATGGCAGCCTCCTTCCCATCAGCGGGTAGGGCTGGAGGTTGATGGTCTTGGGCCCTGGATTCACAATGACCTTGGAGCCCAAGTCTCCACGCAGTAGCTGCCTCCTCCTGGATCAAGTTTATTAGGCCCTATAACTGGCCTCCTGCCTCAGTTTCCCTTGCTGCCTAGAAGGCTGGATCCTGCTGCTCCTCCTGGTTCAGGAGACAGTTCCTGCGTGGCTCTCCTGGCCAAGGTTACAGATTCCCTGCCTTCCTTCTAAGGTGGCTCCTGGTGCTCACTAAGCACATGTCAGCACCCTAGCCCCAGATCCCACCATGTGCCTCCTGTCCTTTTTCCTAGGCCTTGAGTTGGAAGGGCAGCGGGGACAGAGGGCTCTGCCCCTGGTTTCTCAGTAGAGGTAAAAGATGGAGGCCAACAGAGGGTCAAGTCCTGCCCCAGGCCACCCAGTGCACAAACTGGGTCAGCCAGGGACTGTCCCAGGCCTGGGAGCTGCAGGAGCCGAGGGGAGGGTGGGGCTGCCGGGGGCTGGGGCTGATGACTGCTCTATCTTCCAAACAACAGCAGCAAGGGATGGCAGCCAGGCTGTCGGGACAGCCTGTTCCCACAGCGGGGCCCAGGGGAACCTGGCCTGACCACACCTCGGCTATGCCGGGCCTGACATCTGTGCAGCTGCAGTGAGTGACCCAGGCTGGCCCTGTCCCTGCTCAGTTCTTCCGAGGGCTGCAGCATGGCAGTAGCCCAGGGCCCACGGGTCCACCATTTCCACAGTTGATGAGGCTGGGGGTCCTCCCCAAGGTCAGGGGACCCATCCCCTGCCTCTGGGGCACCTGCCAGGCTGGTGGAAGAAAGAAGGGAGGGAAAGCCGAGGAAGCAAGGGAGGGTGCTGCCACCCACTCCGCTTCTCCTTCCTGCAGCCTCTGTGAGGGGCTGTCACCTCCGGAGGCTTGCTGTGGGTGCACATGGTACACAGAGGCAGTAGACGTGGCTGGTCTGCACCAGGCAGCTGTGTGCAGCAGAACCCTCGCATCCAGCCCAGAGTGCCTATAGCAAGGGTTGCCATCAGGACCACTCGCTTCTGGGCATGGTTCTAAGTGCTTTACATGAGCTGATGCATTTATTCCTCACAGCAACCCCAAGTGGCAGCTACTAATGTTATCCCCGTTTTATGGATGAACTAAACGAGACCGGGGTGGTTAAGTCACTCACCTAAGGTCAAAGGAAAGTGGGCCCTGACCAGTGCCGTCGAGTTTATCCCAGTACCGACACCCCTGTGGATGGAAAGGGTGAAGCCTGTTCCTCCCACGCCCACTGGTGTCTCCTCCAACACCACCCCCTCCGCCCCGCCGGCCTGGCCTGGCTGCCAGCAACTCCTTGGACGCTCCAGGTGGAAAAACAATTGTGGGGCTGGCTCGGGTGGCTGGAGCAGCCGGGAGCTCCGTGCTTGGTGTCCCACCGATGCCAAGCCACCGGAGCGGGGTGGGGGATGGGAGCACTTGCTCAGGAGCGGGGTGGGGGTTCAGAGGAGACGCCGGAGCCCACCAGGGATGGAAGAAGCAGGCCTCTACCCTGGCCTGGCCAAAGTCGGCTCTGGGCCTGCTGCCCACAGTCAGGAGGGAAGGGGCAGCCCCCCAACAGGCACCAGCCAACTTCCCTCCCGACTGGAGCAAATGACTGAGTCTTTACCAAGCGCCTACTACGTGCTGCAGGCCCTGTTCTGGGGGTCGAGTCAGGGACAGACCCAATCCTGCCCCTTTACTGCCCGGCAGGAAGAACAGACAAGGAAACGCAGTCTCAGGAATGCTTGCTTGTTTCAACTCCCTGGGGATCTCAGTTTGCGCTGAGGAAATGGGAGACAAAGTGAATCGCCCAAGCTCTCAGTAAGGCCGGGCTGAGATTCTGAGCCCTCGTGCCTGGGCTCTGAACTCACCCAGGTCCCACCCGGGTGCCAGCTGCTTCTCATTGAGCACCTACTGTGTGCTGGGTCATTCCCAGGCCCACCCGACCCCCACAACGGCCCCCCAGGTGGACGTGGCCACTGTCATTTTAGAGAAGTGGTAGCCGAGGCTCCGAGGGGGGGAACCACTTGCTGAAAGTCCTTGCTGGAAAGGGACCCCACCCCAGAGTGTCTGACCCCAGAGCCCACAGCCTCCCCCAAACTTTTTCTGGAAACTCCTGGCATTTAGGGGAGTGAGAAAGAGCTGTCCTGAGCAGGTCAGAGTGGTGTCAGGGATGCTGCCAGTGGGGCCACCTCCTACAATGGGGACAGCTGGGGGCTGGACCTTGGCTGACACCATCCTTTTACAATGATACGTTATTCATCTAGCTTAAGCCCCACAGATGAGAACTCTCTAGATAATTTTGGTCTTTCCTTTTAGACAACAACACAGTTATAATTTAACTATTTTAAGAGGAAATGGAGTCTACACAATGTCTTCCCTGCGTTAATTACCATGGGGAACCATTTTCAGGCCACAGACCAGTACAGTAAAGGTCTTGGTGCTCAGTAAGATAGGAAAGGCTACTTGTACCTACACAGATGGCCCCAAACTGATGTTTTGTTGTCATTCTTGTTCTTATGTCTGCATTTAATGGTTGTTCCGTCTCTCTCTTATTGTTGAGCTGTTATTTCTGAAAGCACTAAGGGTTTGCTCTGGAAAGTAGAAAATCAGCTTGATGCATCTTGTGGGTGACTGAATTATCAGTGGTTCTGCTGTGAGCAGAACTTAACAACAAAGGGAATTCACCAAAATAATAAATTATACCAAGTACTTATCGAGCTGGGGAAGCTCTGAGGACTCAAGAATTAAAATCAGGGTCTTGATATGGCATAGTCACCAGCCTTTACAGCAATTGTTTGCAAATTAGAGAAAAACGCCACTTCCTCAAAATACTTTACTAGTGTCTGCTAGAAAATTATTTTAATCAATACACAAATCTACTGTGATTACTATGTAACAGCAGCCTCGAGAGTTGTGCAGTGCACAACCTGTGCAGATGCTCATGGCAGTCCTATCTTGACATCTCTAGAATTCCCTCTTTTCCATCATGTTTTTTTCTTTTTCTCCCTTCATTTTACTACTTCATACCTAAGACAGGCTCTCTCTTTGTGGTGGGAAATATGGCTTTTCTAAAACTTGATAACTCAGAAGATAAAGTCCTTCCTCTTCCACTCAAAATGTAAAAGTAATGTAAGGACTCTTGAGTCACATGATATCTCTAAACCATCCCTATGATCAGGGAAATGGAAAGTGTATCAGCCAGGCTGATATCAGTAAGGTTATGCTGCAGAAACAAACCACCCTTAAGCATCAGGAGCTTAAACAATGAAGGTTTATTTATTGCTCATACTGGATATCAGCCCTGGTTTGACTGGGATACCTGAGTCATCTGGGATTTCAGGGACCCAGACTTTTGGGGGCTACAGCTTGAAATGTGCTCCCTCCATCGCTGTGGCAAAGGGGTGTGGAGAATCGCACGCTGGCTCTTAAAGCTTCCACTTGGAGGGCACACAAACCACTGAGCTCAGGATTCATAAAACAGGTACATGCCACGCCTAACCATGCAGGGGATGGAGGTACAGGCCTGCCCAGCCTGGGAGAAGCCTGGTCTAGGGTTATCTGAGCTTGAATCACACGCTCACACAGCCCCTGGAATCACAGCCTAGCGGGGGCTGGGCCAGGTGGGCAGGGCACCTGTTCCAGCCTGGGACTGGGGAGAGGGAGCTCTTCAAGGAAGTAAGAAGGATGTCACCTGGCCCCAAGCAACCATGCAGGGCAGTTGCTAAGACTCAGCCAGCCTGGAGCAGCCACACCCAGCCTCTGGGCACTGCAGCCAGAGGAACCCGAAGAACCCAAAGGGACAAGAACTCCAGGGAAGAAACACACACACTCCAGCCCCACAAAAAGCATGGGAGTGGCTGGGCCTGAAGACAGCTCCTCCCCACAAGACAGGCTTCAGATGTGCAGCCCTGGATGTGTTCTCACCCTCCGGGTCTGGAGGCGGCCACGGGCAGGCAGAAGCGCAGGTGAGTAAGGAACAATCATCCACATCCCCTGGTGTGGCTGAGGCCTTCCTAAACTCCTGTACCACACTTTCCAACCGGATTTTACAGAGCAGGCTACTGGGGCTTGGATGGGTCAAGTGTGCTACTTAAGTTCACAGAGCCAGCTCAGAAACCTGCATGTACCAAGCACCTACCACGCACCAGGCTTCGTTCCGTTCTCAGGAGTTCCCATCCCCAGGACACAGGTGAGAAAGCACAGAGGCCGGGCACATCGCAGTCAGGCGGGCCCACCCCCGAAGCATCTGCCCTCCCCACATCACTCTCTAGGTAATGGGGTTGGGAGGGACCCTTTGGGGTTGGGGAGCCGAGGGGAAAGAGCAGCAGTCCTTTTTTAAAGGACGATGAGTGCGACACGTGACCAAGGAACTCGTGCACCAAGTGGGCGTCTGCCGGCTCGTGTTTAAGGCACATTCCTGAGCTCCAAAAGGAGAAATAAAACTGTTCCCTTGTCTGCGAGCTGAAGAGGCAGCAATATTGTGGGGTAACTAGGACCAGATGGGCTCCAGGAATTTCCAAAAGCCTTTTAGCATATTAGACAAAATAGCCTCCCAGACACACACCGTAACTTTGTCTGGCCGCCTGGTATCGGTTACCGAGACAACCGGCGGTCTGCGCACACTGGTTGGAGGGTCCCACAAGGGAGCGGGCCTCTGGCAAGGCCTCTGCACACTCCCCACTGCCGCAGCAGGAGCCCCCCTCACACTTGATCTCTTCCCTCTGGTTCCAAGTCCAGGGCACACCCTGAGAAACTCAGCCTCTCAGGGTTGGCAGGAGCTAGAAAAGTCCCAAAAACTGGAAAGTCCCAGGTGGCTCCCACAGCCTCAAGCCTCCACTTGCACCCCTTTGAGGGGTGTGAGAGGTCACACCTCACAGGGCACCCAGACTGGGGATGACTATGGCCAGCTAGGTGTCAGCCCCGGGCTCTATCACCCTGGCTGGGAGAGCCTTGGCGGGCCATCAAACCTCCCACAGTCCCCTTTCCTCATCTGCAAAACACAGTTATGTGAGGACAAAGCCATTTGATACAAGCATGGCGCCTAGAGTGTGCCAAAACTAGCAAGCGCTCCTTCTGCACTGGCCACTATCATGGTGCTCTGTGCACAGTTCTGGCTACAAGAAAGTCCTTCCTTACTCTGACTTAGGTAATATTATTAACTAATATTAACTGAGCATTTGCCACATGCCAGAGCATCTGATGGGGGAAATGGCTGTGGCTCAAGATGGTGGTTGCCTTACCCAGGGCAGCACAGCTAGACCCAGGCTCTACTCACTGTGGACACCGCCCTGCTGAACTCGCCTCCCTGTGCGTGCGGCCCAAGGCTCCTGCTCTCTCTGGGTCTCAGTTTCCCTGTCTGTGCAAGGAGAAGTTGGACTGCATGTGCCATGAGAGTGGCCTTTCCTTCCCACACTGGCCCTCTAGACCCTCACCCTGTCCTCAAATGACCCAGAGATGCAACAGGTCTGGAGAAACTTGGAGACCAGTAGGAGGGAAGACATGGTCTGTGTCCTGGCACCCAACACAGGGCCGGGCACCCAGAAAATAGCAGAGAGGTCAGAGAGGTCACTGAATACAGCAGGTCCTCAAATAACATCATTTTGTTCAACATCGTCTTGTTGATAAGAAAAAAATATCGATTTCTGGCCATGCCTGCTGTCAGTGTGGAGTTTGCAACATTCCCCCAGTGTCTGCATGGGTTCTCTCCACGTACTCTGGCTTTTCCCACATCCTGCAGATGTGGATGTTACGTGAATCAGTGTGTCTACATGACCCCAGTCTGAGTGTAGGTGTGTCTGTGAGTGTGCCCTACAGTGATAATGGCGTGATATCCTGCCCAGGGCTGGTTCCCATCTTGTGCTCTTGGGACAGGCTCCAGCCAGCCCAGACCCGAAACTGGAATAAGTGGGTAATTGTCCTGTTTTTACTAGTCTTTCTTAAAGGTATGTAGAGCTCATATTTATTTCAATGTTTAATATTAGAGGTGCTTTGTATTAGGGAAGTTTAGTGCTGTTTTTGTGACCAAAAATATGCTGTAGGAACTTAACTCTTGTTTATATCAATTGGCCTATGGTAAAATTGGTTTTGTTACAGCTGGTGTGTTAGTCCATTCTCCAATTGCTATAAAGAAATACCTAAGACTGGTTAATTTATAAAGGAAGGAGGGTTAATTGGCTTATGGTTCCATGGGCTCTACAGGAAGCATAGTGCCTATATCTGCTCAACTTCTGAGGAGGCCTCAGGAAACTTACAATCATGGCAGAAGGCAAAGAGGGAGCAGGCAGGTCACATGGCCAGAGCAGGAGCCAGGGAGAGAGGAGGGAGGCATCACACACTTTATCTCATGAGAACTCACTCACTATCATGAGGACAGTACCAAGATGATGATACTAAACCATTCATAAGAAAACCACCCCCATGATCCAATCACCTCCCACCAGGCCTCACCTCCAACACTGGGGATTACATAAAATCACTTTTCAACATGAGATGTGGAAGGGGACACAGATCCAAACTTTTTTTTTTTTTTTTTTTTGAGACGGAATCCCAATCAATCTTTTGCCCAGGCTAGAGTGCAGTGGCACAATCTCAGCTCCCTAAAACCTCCACCTCCCCGGTTCAGGTGATTCTCCTGCGTCCACCTCCCCAGTAGCTGGGATTACAGGCACACACCACCATGCCTGGCTAATTTTTGTATTTTTAGTGGAGACAGGATTTCACCATGTTGGCCAGGCTGGTCTCGAACTCCTGACCGCAGGTGATCCGCCCACTTCAGCCTCCCAAAGTGCTGGGATTACAGGTGTGAGCCACTGACCTGGCCTGATCCAAATGACTTCATGTGGTTTCACTTAAAGTTAGTTTCCAAGAACCTATTAAAGACTTAAATATGGACTTACTGTACTGCTTTGCAGGGTAAAGAAAGGTGGGAGTGGTGATTACAGTAATGTTGGCAACCCCTGTCCCTCAGTGATACAAGAGCTGAGACTGATTAGGTGCAGTTCTGATGCTTAAATGGTTTCATTCCTTCTCACAACCACTCTGTGAGGCCAGTGCTAGTGTGAATCCCATTTGACAGATGGGAAAACTGAGGCATGAGGAGCTGTCACCTGTCCAAGGTCACATGGAGGGTAGGGGCAGCAGTGGGACTTGAATCTGCTGCCCTGGCTCCCAGAGTGTGCATGCACTGGTCACGCTACCTGCTTCTTTCAGAAGGTCACTGTCAGCCAGGTACGGTGGCTCACACCTATAATCCCAGCACTTTGGGAGGCCGAGGCAGGCAGATCACCTGAAGGCAGAAGTTCCAGACCAGCTTGGCCAACATGGTGAAATCCCGTCTCTACTAAAAATACAAAAGTAGCCTGGCATGGTGGCAGGTGCCTGTAATTCCAGCTACTCGGGCAGACTGAGGCAGGAGATCACTTGAACCTTGAAGGTGAAGACTGCAGTGAACCGAGATCACGCCACTGTACTGAACTTCATCCTGGATGACAAAAAATAAAGAACGTCACTGTCTCAGGACCAGCAGGGGTGACCTGCAAATTCTGGATGTGAGGGGGACCCAGACTGGTACTTTACCTGCCTAGGCTCCTTGACCCTCAAGCTACCCTAGGGAAGGAAGGGATTATCATCCCCATTTACAGAGGAGGAAACTGAGGCACAAAGCGTGAAGTGATTTGCCCACAGCCACCAAGAGTCTAGATTCAAACACAGATCCAAGTCCAGGCCTGAATTTTCCCTGTATGGGACCACCCTCCCCGGGGGAAGATGGCTGTCTTCCCATAGGTTAGAGGTAGTGACCTGCCCAGCCCCATCCCCAGGGCCGAGGGCGGGGAGGTGCAGCAGGCTTCAGGGAGGCTCCCCAGCATCCCAGGGGCCAGACCTGATGATATGTGTTCCCAGGTCCTTTTAGCTGAACAGACCCTGCGAACTCTCCAGCCAGGTGCCTGGAGCCACGGGAGGGTTTGGGGGCCTCAGGCCCAACCCTAGGCGGGTGCATGCGAGGGCTGAGCAAGCCTTGGCCTGGGGCCCTGCCTAAAAGGGCAGGCCCCACAGCCCACGGGAGGCCCTAAACCAGAAATGGAAACAGGACTTTGCCCTGTTTCTGAGTCAAAGAGGTGATGAGAACAGAAGAGGGTAAAGAAGCCCGTCACATGTCACATGTCACATGTATTATGCACCTGCTGTATGCTAACCTCATTCGCACTATTTACCAGAGTCCTCTATAGAGGAGGCAATGAGGTTCAGGCCGGGGCCACACCGCAGGTATACAGCAGAGGCAGGACTGAAACCCTGGCTGGACAACTACAGAGCTGCGTTCTTTCTCCGGAGACCACTCTCCCCGGAGCTGAGGTCACCCTGAGCCGAGGTCCTGGCTTTTACCTGCCCTGTCCACTGTGCCTCAGCCCTGATAAAATTAGGGAGTTCAGAAGTCAACACCCGGGGTAGTGGTGAAAACTGACCACTCTGCCACTCCACCGTGCGTGGCCATGGGCAAGGGCCTGCAGGCCACTCTGAGCCTCGGTGTACCAGCCCGGACAATGGAGCTCCAGAACCCTGCACAGGGAGGCTGCTGTGAGGATGAACAAGGACCAGGCATGCAGAGAGTGGCATGGGCCTCTGCAATCCTCTCACACACATGGCCTGGAACATGGCACATGCTCACCACAGGCACTCCCCTGCAAGGAGGCTGCCAGGGGAGGAGGGGAGGAGGCCAGGGTTCTGGTTTGCTTGCCAGGGGGTGCCAGGCTCCCTCAAGCCCTCCCTGGGCCTTACCTTCCCCATCCACAAATCGACAACGCCGACAGCCAGCACTGGGCCAGGGTGAGCAGGCCTCCTCAAAGGACACCTCCCTTCTCATCCACCCCTGCACACCTTGTCCAGCTGCAGCGCCGAGGCTGGGCCTCTGCAGGTGGAACAGGCAGGTGGAACAGGTACTCTCCAGGGCCGCAGCCCCAGCTGCATGCGCCAATCCATGATGCATCTCTCAGCTGCCTGCTCTGTTTTATGACTATTTTTAATTCACTTTGTACTTTGAAAGTTCAAGCTGAAAGCCAATGGCCCTTTAGAAAGCCCAGTGTATGTTTTCCAGCTGAACAGCATTTCCAGGGCAGGACGTGGGAGCGCCCGTCTCTGCGGGCCCCAGCCTGAGTAGACAGCCATGTAACCACAGGTGCCACACTTCCCTCCACCAGGCCCTGCCACCACCGCTGAGAGGCCGTGGGACTGCCTTTCCCCTCCGGGCCCCTGTCTCATCTGGACAACAAGGGTGCTGAGGTCTGCCTCTCCCAGGGTTGCTGGTAAGGGTATGAGCTGGGGAAGGGCGTGGAAGTCCAGGCAGCGTGCAAGATGCCATGCTCACCAAGACACTATTTGCCAGAGGGCCTGGCCATAGGAAAAGGGCATCAGTGTTGGAGTCAGACGGATGTGGGTGCATTCCCTGGCTTTGCCATTGCCCGACTGTGCAGTCTTGGGCAAGCCATTTCACCTGAGTTTGTTTCCCATCAGTAACATGGTGGTGGTGATGATGGTGATAATGAGTGCCGACAGCCACAATCAAGCATGCTTGAGTGCTTACTCTTGCTTTAAGCCCTTCACAAACATTCACTCATTTAATTCTCTAACACTTAGGAGGCAGGTGCTATCATCCCCATTTTGCAGATGGTATCATTCCCATTTTGCAGATGAGTAAACTAAGACACAGCTATCGAGGGGAGGAGGCAGGACTCAGAGCCAGGCTGGAGAGACTGGAGCCCACACGTCCGCTCCCTGGGCCTCTCTAGCAATCACGTGACAGCATCACTTCGAGTGGTGCAGAACCTCGCGTGTCGGCCCTGGGCCTGAGCAGGGTGTCCCCAGCCAGTGCTGGCTGAGCTGAATGAAACCAACTCAAGGGCAGGCTGCCCTGGAGGAGTTCCTGGCCCTAAACCCCAAACATTTGGCTCAGCAGCCAGGGAGGCATCATAAAAGTCTTCCTTTAGGTCTGCCTGGGAGTCCCACTAGGCAGGGAGGGGCCCCGTGCCAGCACCCACCTTTGTTTATGCCTGAGGCAGCAGGGTAGGGATGGTCATGCCTGCCTCTGCCCCCGCTGGGGCCCTATTAGCCTAGCCTGGAGGGGTGGGTCCCGGGCAGGGGCCAGGTTACAGCCAGGCACTGCTGCTTCCTGCTGGAACTTCCCTGCATCTACTCCGTAGAGAACAGAGCCCAAGATGAAATCTCCCAAGATGAAATCCCTCTCCCCAGGCCTCAGCCGGCTCACTGGCCAGGCATGGTGCAAGGTCATGCCTCCCAAGGTCTCCCCAGACCATGAGTCTGATGGCCAGTCATCCTCAGCCGGTCCCTGCTCTTACCCAGGGCTGCTGTGCTACCTCTCAGCCACTTCATGAAGCTGACCTGCTCCACTGGGATTGATGTAACTTGTGGTGTAATTTACATACAGCAAAATGCACGGATCCTGCAAACAGGTCCAAACACTTCACCTGGCCTCAATTCTTCCGCCTGACCTACATACAGAATATTCCTCCCCGTCACTCTGACAGTTACTGGGAGCAGCAGAAAGCCACCCAGCATCCTGAGTGCCTTCAAGGTACTGAGGCTCTTATTCCCAGGACAAGCCCTTCCACCAGCATCTTTAAGGAAGAAACAGCTCACAGGTTCTGGAGCTGGGGCCTGGGCTCCAGTCCTCACTCCTCCACTTAGGGGCTGTGGGTGCTCAGCAAGTAACTAACCCCTTTCCTGCCTCCGCTTCTGCATCTGTGAGGTAGGCATGAAAACAGTTCTCACCTCAGAGCACCATAAAGTTCCATATGCAATTCCCAGCCAGAGTCTGGATAGGGCCTGGCCCTTAGTACCACCTGGTCAGCATCAGCTTTTATCAGTCTCCTCACACCCAGCACAGAGCCAGGTGGGACCCCGGCCTGCCACCCCACGTCCTTGTCCCTGGAACCCTGACCCTCAAGGGGCCACCCTGCCCCCCACCCAGGCTGTGCCACTCATACTGGGGATGCTCTGGTCACTCTGCCCAGCCAAGGCTCTGCCTTTCCCCCTGCCTGGATACCCCACCCTCCACCCCAGCCCACCCTCATCTCGGGGCAGCCCATCCCTGTAAGTGCTCCAAAAGCACCCCAGGCCTAGAAGACGCCCCTTCCACCCACTGCCCTGCCAGGGCCCCCTCCTGCTGTGCAGAGCCACCATCACAGCCCAGCTGTGCCTGCCCACCTGTTCCCAGGCTGTCCCAGACCCCGTGACCTTATCCCCCAGGGACCCTAGACCCGTCTCTGTCCAGAGAGTAACTCCCCCCCACCCCACCCCACTGCCAAGTGTGAGGCAGCTGAGAACTTTTACTTTGGAATCTGGCAGAGCTGGATTCAAGCCTGGCTCTACCACTGTTGAGATCTGCTGAGAGGTGTGGCCTGGGGCAAATTTCTCACCCCTGCCAAGCCTCAGTTTCCTCACCTGTGAAATCGGAATCATTACCAACTCCACGGGACTCAGAGGATGGAATAACACACTAGCATTTATTGAGCAGCTACCCACGTCAGGCCTTGCACTACAAGAACTTTCCATTTTCATTTCCTTCCACCCCCAGAAGGTCGGGATTCTTCGCCTCCAGCACACACAGCAGCCTGGGCCAATCAAGCCTCTAGGGTTCTCTAGGAACAGAAGCTCAACAGTGACAAATCATGTCTGTGGCTGAGCCCCAGAATTCGCTGGCCTGAGTTGGGTGTGAACGGATGTTAGGTGCCTCGAGTCAGCGACAGAGACCAACAGCAAGGGTAGGGATCTCAGAGTGCATTGTTAGAGCCTCGGGGTCTGGTCCAGGAGGCCAGCGTTGTTGACAATTTGTGATCTTGGAACCCTTTCCCTGCAGCAGAGGGAGCATGAGGGAGGGCGGGAGACAGTGGGAGCACCCCCTCACTGTGATGAACGTAAGTCCTGTAGGGGGCTGATGGAGCAGGGACATCTCAGCGGACCCACTTTCCCTCCCCAGCCCCTGATTTGGTCAGGGCCACAGCTGCTGGCTAGCAGGGGTGGATGTTCCCCCGCCCACTTCCTGGAGGCCCCTGAATGTCCCCATGAGTAGGGCTGAGGAACAGGCCAGAGACCCAGCCCACCTGGGGGCCCTGGGCACGGACAGGGATCGGGGCCCAGGCACTTTGGTGAGGCCAGTGGAGGCCACAGTCCCACCCAGGGCCCTGCCCCGGCTACCTATGCTCACAACCCCCAGGCCGGATAGAGATCCTCACTGCCCTCTCTCCAGGAAACCCTGCCCCACCTCACCAGTACCTGGGTTCCTCCCTGGGCCTGGGTTCCTACAGGACCTGGCTTGGCCACCAGCCTGCATCTCTGATTTCCACCTGTGAGCCTGGCCTGCTCATGTCTCCCACCCTTCTTCTGCCCCCTCCTCACCTGGGTCAGCAGCCCCCTGGAGACAACAGGGCTGAGGCCTGTCCCTGACCTAAGAATTCCTCCCCTAAAACCTGCCCCTTGCACTGAACAGGCAAGACTACTGCTAAGGCAGTGATCCGGGGCTGCAGGCCTTCCCACCTTCAGCCCCAAAGAAGGGCCTGGGAAGGCAGGTCCAGACCTTGCTTTATTGAGGGAGAACTGCAGATGAGGGAACCCACCTGTACCCCTTCCTGACCGCCCCTCACCTCCAGGCCCAGGGTTTCCACCTGCTGCCTGGGAACCAGGTCCACCTGGAGGCCTAGCTGCAGCACCTCCCGGGCCATCCACACGAGCACCCGTAGCTCTTCAGCTCTGGGGCAAAGAGGGCAGCAAATCCCACGACCAAGGGGAGGGAGGGAGGCCAGTCAGGATGGAGGTGGAAGCTTCCTCACTCTGACCTGGGTCTGCCATTCTCAAAACCAGAACACCCCAAGCCCAGGGCCCTTGCTGTGCCTGGGACCTAGCCTGTCCTCTCCGATTCTCAGTGAACTGCCTGCCTCCCTCGACCCATGGACCCGTGACTCCGTGTGGGTCCCCCTGGGACACAGGCTCTGCCTTCTGCCCCCACCCATAGAGGCCTCGAGCCCCTCTGGCTTCCAGCAGGGAAAAGTGGAGGAAGGGCCAGCTCTAGGCCTCAGCCAGGGATGGCCCTGCCCCTCCATGCTCACTGAAGGCTGCCTCCACCACCCCATGAGGTTAGAAAACAAAAAGCACTAAGGGGCGGATAGGCGGGGCCAAGTGACAGGCGGGGCAGCGAGGGTCAGGGCACTGCAGGGGGAAGCAGCGGTGTGTCTGAGTTCTGTGCTGAGATGCTGGGTGACTCAGGCCCAATGAGCCCCAGGCCAAACAGATTAAGGATGGAGTCAGCAATGATGCGGGCTGTGCGCTTCTGGTACCCGCCTGAGGTCACCATAAGGATGGGCACGTGGCGGCCACGGACCATCCGGAACACAAGCTCATCCCGCTTCACAATGCCCTGTTGGGGGAAGAGGAGGGTGACTCAGGCAGGCCAGACCCCCATGGTGTCAGGAAGTCCTGCTGCAGGGCCAGCCCTGCTCCAAACTGCTGTTGTTTCAGCCCATCTCCTCCCTGACATGAGGCCGACCACCTTTCCTGCTGCCGCTGAGTCCACAGAGCAGACCCTCCCACAGTCCCCAGAGTCAGGACGTACCGCTGGGCTGATGGACAGCCCCCCAAGTCGGTCCCCCTCGAGGATGTCGGTGCCTGCATTGTACACCACCACGTCGGGCAGGTGCTCCTGGAGGGACTTCTCAATGTTCCTCTCCACCTTATCCAGGTATTCATCATCCTCTGTGCCCCACTCCAGCTCCACCTTCCGCCTGATGGCCTCTGGGAGAGAGACATGGATGGCCTCAATTTATAGAGAAGGGAAACTGAGGCTCAGGACAAGACTGTGGACACTAGACAAGACTGGAAACTGGTCTGTTGGATTCAGCACTGCTCGGTCTCATTCCACCCAAAACTAAGCTGAAAAGAGAACCAAGAGCTGCAAAAAGGGGGACTCAAAGGAGAGAAGGGGCATTGAAGCTGAGACACTGCCCTGGGGGTGTGGAGATCTGTGTAGGCAATGTAAGATTTCACTGCCTCCTCCAGGCCTTCGCTACACATGTGGACGCCCTGCCCTGCCCTTAAGCCCAGGCTCAGCACATGTGAGCTTCTGTTCAGAAACTGGTTCCTTGGGCCATACTAGCTGCTGACTTATCCACACCAGACTCACCGCAGCTGGTGCAAAAATGTCCCCTACCTGTGGAGGTGGCAGCCCTGTCTTCAAATCTCATCTGAGAGTCTCTGCCTTTTCATTGATGAGTTTAATGCATTTTCATTTTAACAGTTATATGTGAATTTCTTTCTTTTCTTTTTGAGATGGAGTTTCGCTCTTGTTGCCCAGGCTGGAGTGCAATGGCGCGACTTGGCTCACCACAACCTCCACCTCCCAGGTTCAAGCGATTCTCCTGTCTCAGCCTCCTGAGTAGCTGGAATTACAGGCATGTGCCACCATGCCCGGCTAATTTTGTATTTTTAGTAGAGATGGGGTTTCTCCGTGTTGGTCAGGTTGGTCCTGACCTCAGGTAATCTGCCCGTCTCAGCCTCCCAAAGCGCTGGGATTACAGGCATGAGCCACCACGCCTGGCCTATGTGAATTTATTTCTTATTTCATATTTTCAAAAAATCCTATTCTTTTTTTTCTTTCATCCTTTCTGGTTTCTTTGCCAGGCAGATGCATGTTTATTGGACAGGGTTATGTGATCTTGGGTGGGTCGAGTGACTTCTCCAGGTCTCAGTTTCCTCATCTGTAAAATGGAAAGGATCACCTCATAGGCATGCTATGAACCACCGCAGTGGCTTCTGCAGGGCCTAGCAGGCAGGAGACACTCAGGAGAGAGCCTCACCCACAAGGACACCCTCAAGACGAGGGTAGGGGCAGCAGCTTACGCTTGGCAAAGCGGTCCCCGGGGTAGATGTGGCGGTTGTAGACATCCATGATGTACACACGCTTGTCGTCCATGAAGTCTCGCTCATGCCCATTGCCCTGTGGGGAGGTCACAGTAGCCGCTCTCAGGCAGGTGCCCTAGGCAAGGCTGGGGCTCCGCCACCCCGCCGCCACGCCTCAGGAAACTCATTTGCCAGGGCAGCACAGCCTGCTCTCGGGGACAGCAGGTCTCATGGCTGTTAAGGAGCAGAGCTGGGATTCAACCTTAAAACCAGGCCCCGGCACCTTCTAGCATGGGCTTGAGCAAGCCCAGGCCTCTTAGGTTCCCTAACAGAGGAAGAAATTCGGCTCTGCTGCCCTCTCAAGTCTGTGGTGGGACTGGTTGGAATCAGGGATGTGAAAAGCAAACTATAAAGGACTGTCTACATGTAACCTGACTTAGGAGTTCAGGGTCACAAGAACCCAAGGCAGCTCCCCAACTAGCACAAAGCCACAGCAGTAGCAGTGCGGGGGGTGCCTTCCGGAGCCCACCGGGTACCCTTCCTGTCTGACCAGAGGCACTGGCCTCATTAGCGGTCCTGAAGAGGGGGTAACCCTCTGTTTTGATGCTTTACTCCCTAGGCGCCGAGTTCTTAAATGGCGACCCCAGGTGCCCGAGCCAAGCCATGTGTGTGGGTATCCACCCGAGGGGCAGGTCGCCAGTGCTCAGCAGCTCTGGGCAGGGGGCAGTGCCCCAAATTATTCATAAGCAATGGGGACCCACAGCAGAGCTCTGCACACGAGAGCAGTCCCATCAGAGTGGGCTTCAGGAAGAGCCTCATGTGGGGGCAGTTGGGAGGAGGGAGGGAGGCCCCTCAGGAGCAATGAGGAGGACCTACTGTCCTGGACAGAGCGACAAAGACAGACCCTGCATTTGTAGCCCAAGAGATAGAAGACAGAAGCCGTGAGAGCCGTGGGGGCATGAGGAGGAGACTCTCCTGGCCCGGGGAGATTCTGGAACTGGGGGTGGCAGGTCCCCCAAGAGTCTAGCCCCTGCAGAGCACTCACCTGATGGGCATCAAGATCAATGATGGTAGCCCTGGAGATGCCCTCCACACGCTCAAACAGAAACTGCCAGGGAGGAGAGGGTAGATGTGAGGACCTTGGGAGGCCAGAGGACCCAGCCCTAGAGCAACTCCCTGACGGCGGGGGTGGGGGCCTAATGCTTGTGGGTATCAGGCCACCCAGCAAAGATGTCACTTGCCAGGGAGAGCTGTGCAGCGCCAGCTGTGGGGCTCCATGTGTGCATGCAGGTGGTGGTCAGGGAAGGCTCCCTGGAGGAGGGAGCATGTCCTGTACCCTGAAGGGTCATAGGTCAGGAGGTAAATGGGTCACTCAGGCCCTGCATTTTCCCAGATTCCCTAGGAAATGTGTAGGGGTTAAGGAGAGAATCCCCACAGCCCTGGGACTTCATTCCCCAACCTCTGCCTCATCCTACAAGGCCAAGTCCTAAATGCCCCCTCTTCCAGGAAGCCTTCATTCCCTCCTCCCCAGGAAGGTCTCCTGTGCTTCCCCCTTCTTCTAATGGCCTGCCTCCCCCATCAGTCTATGTGCCCCGTGAAAGCAGCGACACATAGGAACAGGTCAGCCTGTTCCTGATGCCCAGCACGAGGCCAGGCACAGAGTGGCAGGGGAGTTGTGGGGCCCCACAGATCAGAGGCCAGCACCAGTTCTGCCCCTGCTAGCTGCATGTCCTCACCTCTGTGGGCCCCGTCTGCCTGCGAGGATTTAGGGAGTAAGTCCTGGAGCACAGCGCGGGTTGGAGCATGCAGAAGTGCCAGCTGCTATCAGCACCATCATTCTTTCCACTCCCTACTCCCTTTGCCAGCCATGCCCTTCTTCCTACAACTTAATATGTGGCTATACAGCAGATCCTGGCCCTGTGTCGTCCCCTGGCTGTGGGAGGCTGGAATAACTCCCTTCCACCACAGGCAACCCTTCTAAGCAACATGGAAGAAGAGCAAGTGTCAGATCTGGATTCGGTTCCAGCCTGGCTGAGCAATCCAGACAAGCCCCCTCCCTGCTCCAGCATAGGCTCCTTGTCTATAATTCAGGGTGAGCACAGTTCATTTGGAGCTGTGGGGAGGATTCCAGGAGGGCTCTTGGAGGTGAGACCCCACATGCTCATAGACACACCTTGATGGCGAGTGTGATGTCCGCATAGGCACAGAAGCCCCCGCCACGGTCGCTGGAGCAGTGGTGGAAGCCACCCCCTGCAGAAGGGCAGAGAGCGGTGCTGCTCAGAGCCAGGCTCCCAGGCTCAGTCCAGGAGCTCCTCCATCCCTTCACCTCCCCCAGCATCCTCCCTGCTCAGCTCTCAGGGACCGGCACCTCGGACTCTGGGTCGGCAAACCGAGCTGAGTGCCGGGGCATGTCACCATCCCCAGGCCAGAAGGCAGCCACGTCTTCAGGGTGTCCCCAGCAAGTCCCCAGTGCCACTCACACCCCCAAGCAACAGAGAGCTCATCATTCCTGAGGCAGAAAGCTGCTTCTTGTCCCCACCAAGCTGGGCCTGCCTCCATATGGCTCCCCAAACCAGGAAGGAGTGGTGGCATGGGGGCCACGCGGATACTGCCAGCGCCCAAAGCGGATGGTCAGAAAGGGCACCCTCTGCTGGTCATGACTGCCTACAACCACGAGGAGGGCCCTAGAGCCCGGGATCCATCACCCCTCAACCCTGAGACATAGCCTCAGAGTCCCAGGGCCCACAGAGACCCCTTCCCCTGCAGCCCCTGGGATAGCCTGAATTGCAGGGGCCCTCTGCAGTTGAGCCCAACAACTGCTCCATCAGACAGTGTGCAGCTGGCCCCATGGATACCAGGAATTTGCCTCTCCCACCGCCCAGGAGGCTATTGTTGGCTCATAATGATGAGACGACAGCCACAGTGAACACCTGACTGAGCACTGAGCTTGCTGAAGATTCCCTCCAGCCCTACAAGGGGCATTAGTATCACCATTCCCCATTTTACAGATGAGGAGAGTGAGCCACAGAGGAGCTCAGCAACTTGCCCAGGGTCACACAGCCAGGTAATGACAGAACCAGGATCAAACCCAGGGTGGAACGGGATCCAGGCTCTTAACCTCTACCAGGCAGTAACACCTACCATGGGGAGGGCCATCCGGGCCCTCCTGGGAACCCTGCTGTAGACACGCAGGGCACAAATCACTCCCATATCTGACGTGGGATCCTTGTCTAAGGAGGTCCTCGGCTGGCTCCCCAGCCCCGCCTTTGCACACTTCCAGTGACAGGGAGCTTCCTCCCTTCCAGAGAGCCTGTGCCATCCCTGGGCAGCTCAGCATGGTCTGAAGCCTGCCTTGTGTCTTCCCTGAAGGACTCCACCTGTGTCCTGGGGCCCAGGACAGCCCACAGAGGCTTGGTCATGTTGGTTTGGGTGCGGCAGAGTACCATAACATCACCACTATGCCAGACCTAATGCTAACCAAGCCCCTAGAGAGTGGGGCTCCCCCTAACTGTGCAGTGGCCCAGGGTGGCCTCTCCCTTGCAGAGTTCACAGCCAAAGGCTGGGGGACCCTGCTTTAGGGCTCTACACAAGCCAGTAGGCATCTCTCCATGTCCATTTCCTCATCAGTGAGACGGGCCTGACAATTATGCCCAGCTCAAATAAGAGTCTGGGTGAAGGCCGGGCATGTTGGCTCATGCCTGTAATCTCAGCACTTTGGAAGGCCAAGGCAGGCGTATCACCCGAGGTCAGGAGTTCAAGACCCAGCCTGACCAACATGGAGAAATCCCATCTCTACTAAAAATACAAAATTAGCCAGGCGTGGTGGTGTATGCCTGTAATCTCAGCTACTCAGGAGGCTGAGGCAGAAGAATTGCTTGAACCTGGGAGGCAGAGGTTGCAGTGAGCTGAGATCATGCCATTGCTCTCCAATCTGGACAACAAGAGCAAAATTCCATCTCAAAAAAAAAAAAAAAAGAGTCTGGTGAAAAAGAGCTTTCCAAACGTCAAGTGCTGTGCCTACAGGAGGGACAATGACAGGGACAAGGGAGACTCGCGTGCAGCCCTCCCATGAGACAATCTTGTGGGAGAGTCAAGGGGGCTAGGGAGCATGGGCCCTCCAGACTCTTGAGAAGGTGGTGGTATTGACCCTGGGTGTGCCCACCCAACCCAACATGACCAAGCCTCTGTGGGCTATCTTGGGCCCCAGGACACAGGTGGAGTCCTTCAGGGAAGACACAAGGCAGGCTTCAGACCATGCTGAGCTGCCCAGGGATGGCACAGGCTCTCTGGAAGGGAGGAAGCTCCCTGCCACTGGAAGTGTGCAAACGCAGGGCTGGGGAGCCACCCGGGGACCTCTTTAGACAAGGATCCCACGTCAGATGGAGGCACTGGTCAGTCTCTCCCAGGTACTAGGAGGCTACATATCAACCTCCAGGCCACTTGACTAGGGGACACCAGAGCTTCTGAATTCACAGCTGCCACCTCCAGGATCCTCCTGCCCTCCTCCAGCCCCCTTTCAGGCCAGTTCTACCAATGGCTGGACATTTCTGAGGACATTCCCAGCACTCACCCACGTTGATGGCCCAGCCTCGCTCCACGGCCAGCTTCCCTGCCTTTGGAGACAAGCAGAGGGTGAGTGGGCACAGGCAGCCCATCTTCCACTCATTCATTCACTGATTCATGCACTCATTCCATAAACACTGCTTCTAGCCAGCTCCGGGGGAAGGATGAGCTGAGCTACAAGGTAGGGGTATAGAAGGAACTCCCTACCCCAAGCAACAGTCTAGGAAGTAAGTGCCAGGTTGGCTGGCATATGAGATGTACAGTGCATAAGCACCTTTGCAATTGTGCAAGGAAACTGGAAAACATAAAAGTACTTATCATCCATCACATATGAGCTGACAATAATTTTGACGTGGCTTTCAAAGGGAAAACAGGCAAAGTTTTGCTCATAGAAATATAGTAGACTGGGCCGGGCACAGTGGCTCACGCCTGTAATCCCAGCACTTTGGCAGGCCGAGGCAGGTGAATCACTTGAGGTCAGGAGTTCAAGACCAGCCTGGCCAACATGGTGAAACCCTGTCTCCACTAAAAATACAAAAATTAGCCAGGCAGGTTGGTGTGTGCCTGTAATCCCAGCTACTTGGGAGGCTGAAGCAGGAGAATCACTTGAACCCGGGAGGCAGAGGTTGCAGTGAGCCAAGATGACACCACTGTACTCCAGCCTGGGGGACAGAGCAGGACTCTGTCTCAAAAAAAACAAACAAGCAAAAGAAGAAATAGAGTGGACTGAATACTGAAATATTCTAGGAAATCATAGTTTTGGGGATGGGCAGTAATATTCTACTAAGCTAAAAAAAGTACAAATTTACAAAGATAACAGAACAGTAGGGGATCAGTAGGTAGTGATCCAGGGCTGGGTTAGATCCTCATACATTTGCATGTGAAACATTCCTCTATCTGCAAATAACTAGGCAGTCTGTGGCACATTTTTTTAAAAAAAACACACACACAATGTGAAACCTAATTTTGCTGCAGGGATTTTTTGTTGCCACACCCACGGTGGGGGAGAGGTGGAGCCTTATTCATCACTGAAGTCATGGAGGATCAGTTCTCCATCTTAATTTTGGGTGCATTAGGGCTGGGCGTGGTGGCTCAAAGCCTGTAATCCCAGTGGATCATTTGAGGTCAGGAGTTCGAGACCAGCCTGGCCAACATGGTGAAACCCTATCTCTACTAAAAATACAAAAATTAGCTGGGCATGGTGGTGCACACCTGTAGTCCCAGCTACTCAGGAGCCTGAGGCAAGAGAATCGCTTGAACCTAGGAGGCAGGGGTTGCAGTGAGCCGAGATCACGCCACTGCACTCCAGCCTGGGCAACAGAGCGAGACTCTACTCAAAAAAAAAAAAAAAAATTGGCAGGGGGAGGGGGGTGTGCATTAGAGCCATAGTGCTAGGGTATCCGCTTTGGTGGATGGAGAGATATATTATATACTAGCAATTACGGTAACCAATAGGAAGTCATAGGAGAAGGAACGATGAGAATGCTAATGTCCCAAGATGTGGAAAAAAGGCTTTTGGAGAAAGGGTCATTGTTGCCGAGCCTTGAGGAATATTTAGGATTCTGTTCAACTACTAAGTGGGAGGAGGGCATTCCAGGGCAAAGGAAGTGAGAAGGACCATGCGGTATGGGAGCCCCCAGCCCGGCCACGCCCCCCCACCCCACCTACCATTATGGTTCCTCCTGTCTGGGTCCGAAGGGGCCTCAGCACCTTCCTCTGCACAAGGAAGTTGGGGAGGAAGATAACAGGGGGGATTTCTGTGATGGTAGCAACAGCAAAGGACCACTGCGGAAAAAGACAGGGGCTGTTGGCCTCCGCTGCCCCACCCCAGGGCAACCCGTGAGAAATCAGATCCCCAGGAAATGCCTTGAGGACAGTTTCCAGGTACCCTTGGATGAACTCCCTGGTCAAGCACACTTCCTTTGGTAGAAATGAGAGCCAGAGCCACAACCCTACCAGGCTCCTGACAAGCTCTGGGCTCAGTAAAGAGCAGTTTGCACAATGCGTTTCTTAAAGCTAGTGGGCCAGGGTTCCTCAGCGTTCTGAGGCCCTTGGCTGCCCTCTTGTGCCCAGAACAGGAGCTGCAGAGGGCTCCAAGTCAGCAGCGCAGGCTGCTGCTTTGGGATAACAAATTGGTCTAGACCATCCACTGTACAGAAGGGGACACTGAGGCCCAGGCAGTGAGAATCTTCCCAAGGCCACACAATGAGTCACTGACAGAGCTGGGACGGGAGCCCTGGCCTCTTGCTCCCTCACACTGCATTGCCTCTTCGTCCATTGGGAATCAGACCTTCCTGGCAAAAGGGATGCACTACCCTCATCTCCAGCTGCTGGGGCTGGGGGGTCTAGGGTACCTGAAAGGTATCAGCACTAAGATCAGGACAGAGTGTGCCCTGTGACCTCCAAGTCCACCAGGTAAACATCCATAGCACTGGCTGCCCAGCTGCACCCAAACCCCAAGCCATCTCCTGGCTGAAAATGCATCCCTGCTCCCCACCCACGCGAGGCAGAGCCACTCACTTTGTAAATATTTACTAAGTGTCTGCTAGGTGCCCCAGGTGGGCACTGGCGGGCCCATTCTCATGCCAGGACACTTGCAGGCACTTATTTGCAGTGTGATGAGTGTGGTGATGAGGAGGAGAACTGGGTGGGGGTCATTAGAGAGGCTTTCTGGAGGCGGTGGCATCTGCAGGAGGTGAAGAGCGAATAGGAGTTATCCAAGTGCGGAGGTCAAGGGAAAAAGGTAACTGGGCAGAGAAGTGAGTCCATGATCCAGAGAAGGTGAGTGCAGCTGGAACAGGGCAGGCTGAGCTTATCACACAGGGCCTGGTCTGCTAGCACAGGCTCACACATTGTCGTCAGAGCAGTAGGGAGCCATAGATGGTGCTGTCTCAAGCTGCTCTAGCTGCAGCAAGGAGAACCAATTAGGGGAACAAGGATAGAGAAGCAGCAGCCCCAGGAAGGAAGTGTGAGATAAGAAGGGTCTAGGGTGGTAACAGGGGCAGGTGTTAGCCGGCAGCATGTGGGGACAAGGGGTGGAGGGCTCAGGTGTCAAGTCTGGGGCCTGTGAGGGTAATGGCACTCAGAGGTGAACCTGAAGCAGGGTAGAGATGGCACTAGGTTCTGCTCTCCATGGGCCAAGTCAGCCCCTGGGGCAGCCAGGTGAGACAGCTGAGGTTTAAGTGAGGCTGGAGCTCAGAACAGGGGTGGGAGAGTGGGAGGTGAAGGGCTGGATTGGGACTGCAGGATTCCCACGCTGAAGGGCAAGGCCCAGACAGAGAACCCCCGGGGACAATCAAGGGCTTCCCTGGGACAGGGTGAGGCGTGGAAAGACCTGAGGCGCAGTGCTCAGGAGGCCAGGTGGAGAGAGGGTGGCTGGGAGGAGCGGGTGGAGGGAGGCACCAAAGCTGCGGAGACATTCCATGAGAGGAAAGTGGGAAGTGTGGCCATTGCGTTCACCAACCAGGAGGAGGAGTTTTAGGATGAGAGAAACATGAGCATGTTCAATGACGGAGAGCAGGCAGCAGGGAGGGAGAGGATGGCTAGGGATGGTGTGATGGCAGAGTGGGGACAAACCTCAGAGGGCCAGGAGGTGCTGTAGCCAGGCTGCTTGGGGCCGGACAAGAGGCAGGACACACCCTAGGTCAGGCCCCAGGAGGGGCCTCATGGCTTAGGCCCTGGCCACCAGGGGAGGCCTCCTGTCATGGTCCTAGGGGTGCCAGGCACCAGGCTGCTGGGGAATGCCCGTGGCCACCGGCCTAGGCCTGTAAGGGCAGCTGAAGGCAGGGGAAGCTGGCATCACTCCCTTACTCTGGTAGAGAAGCCAGTGAGCAGGGTCCCACGCATGGTCGGGAAGGAGAGGTGCCCATGGGGCACCACTTCCACAAGCCCAGGCCCTCTGGCTGTAACATGGAGGCATCGCAGGGCCTGGGAAGGGGTGAGAGTGTAAGAGCTGGGACCAGCACAGCTGGACAGTTGCAGGACACACCCATGAGTGTGTGTATGTGTGTGCATGTGTGTTGTGTATACGTGTGTGCACAGGTATGTCCGTGTGTGTGTGCATGCATGTGTGATGCGGGACAGACCCAGAGAAGGAAGGTCCCTGCCCAAGGTCATCAGCTCCTCTTGTTCACCACACTCATCCCACTGCCCAGCACAGGTCCCACGTGTGGCCGACATGGAATCACGGTTTTCCATGAATGAATGAGCAAACAAACGAGCTGCTGAAGGAGCACATGGAGTCACAGCCTCCCTCCCTCCCTGGGAAGCCAGCAGCGGACAGAGACTGGAAGACAATGCAGCCGAGAGCCCAGCATGGACACCAACCACGAGAAAGGCATTCTCTCATGTGCTCCACAGCCACGGGTCTCGCACAGCACTCCTCGAGAAGGCTTCCACTGGCAAGTCGCTTGGGAAGCACCCACTGGCAAGTCGTTTGGGAAGCACCAGCTTATGCCACCTGCCTCCTGGATATTCGCAGCACACCCTAGCATGCTAAAGGCTCTGAGAAGTTCTGCGGCAAATAATCCATTCTAACTTTGCTCCCCCGAGATGTCAGGAAGTCTGCCTGCCCTCTTTGCTTTTTAAGTCACACACACTAACCTTCTGCAAAACTGCAGTGGTATGGGACACACTTGAGAACCTCAAAGAGGTTCCTTGGTATCCTCCACAGACTGGGCCTGACCTGGTCCAGGGGCCAGGTGCAGCCACCCAGGAGCATGCGTGGGACTTGGCCAGTGGGACCAGCCCCCACAGGAGAAAGCATGTGTGTTTGCTGTGCCAACGTTCCTGGGAGATGAGCCCCTCGGCGGAGCAGCAGGCTTCGGGCAGTGAAGAGGAGGCTGGCACTTGGGCCTTCTCTTGGTGCAGCAGTGGTTTCTGCACAAGGCAGTGATGTGGTTACCAACACCCTAGACCTGAGCACCATCCAATCCACTGGCTGCCAACCACAGGTGGCTACTTACGAATGATTGTAAATTCATCGAAATTTTTAAAATTCAAGTTTTGTTCCTCAGTTACACTCTCCATATTTCAAAAGCCATGTGTGGCCAGTGGCGACTGGACTGCACAGAGCAGGTCTGAGCATTTCTATCATTGCAGAAGGTTCCACAGGGCAGCACTGCTCTAGGAAAAACCACCCATCAGTGGCCAAGGTGAGAAATAAACAGAGCGGATGGGGTGGACTAGTGGCGGGGCCCTGGGTGAGGGGAGGAGAGGGAAGAGGGCCTGGGCTAGAGCAGGCTCTGTATGGTCAGAGGAGGTGGCAGGTAGGAGGAGCTCAGGGCACCACCAGGTGACATCTGGAGATTCACTTTCTGACCAACACTTCCAGGAATAGCCCTGGAGGGAGCTGTGGATGGGGCGGGTGGGGGGGTGCAGCGCTGCTGACAGATACCTTATCTGGGACGTGCAGCAGGCTGTGGTGGGACCGCCCAGATCTGCCAGCAGGTCGGGCTCCCTGATAGTCTCGCCCTGGGCAAGGGCACTGTGGGTGAGGCTAGGACTGGTGTGGACAGGCCCAGAAGTTCCCCACAGTCAAACCAGTCCAAGTCTGGGTTCTGCCACTGGGTATGTGAATTTAGACTTCACTTCTCTGTGCCTCTGTCTCATCTATAAAATAAGGCTTTGGATGAGGACTTAGAGGTAGAAACCAGTCAGAGAGGCCTATCCTCGCCATTTAATCTAAAATGCCCCCACCCAGCCAGGCTTGGTGGCTTACGCCTGTAATCCCAGCACTTTGGGAGGCTGAGGCAGGTGGATCAATTGAGGTCCAGAGTTCGTGACCAGCCTGGCCAACATGGTGAAATCTGGACTCCATTAAAAACACAAAAATTAGCCAGGCATGGTGGTGGTTTCCTGTATTCCCAACTACTCAGGAGGCTCAGGCAGGAGAATCGCTTGAACTGGGGGGCGGAGGTTGCAGTGAGACGAGATCGTGCCACTGCACTCCAGCCTGGGTGACAGAGTGAAACTCTGTCTCCATAACATAACATAACATAACATAACATAACATAACATAACATAACATAACATAACATAACATAACATAACATACCCCCACCCAGGGACCCCTGGAGCCCACACCTTGGCTTCGTCTTCCCAGATAGCACTTTTCTCCCTGAGGCTACAGACTGTCCTGATTAGTATCTATCTCCCTCAAAAGGATGCCAGCTCCAGGAGGACAGCATGCGTCTGCTTACTGCTGTGCAGACAGTGCTGAGGCCATGCCTGGCACACAGTAGGTGCTGGCCATGCATGCCATTGATTCCCTTTTCTGGCTGGTGCACCAGAGCCCTTCTCCTGATGGAGGCCACCTCACTCACCTGCACCATCCCGGGAGAGCCATGACTGCCAAGGGCCTGTAACAGCCAGGCCACATGCTTCTGGGCAGGGCAACCCTGTGGTGACAGTCACACCCCAGAGCTCTCCGTGGAATCAAGCTGAGGCCACATCTCCAAACCCACATCTGTACCTAGCTGCTCACTCTGCCCGCTCCACACTGCCTATGCCTCTTGCAGATTTCATCTGAAATCGCCTGCACCATCTCAGACTCTGTTTCCAGGGATGTGGTTCTCAGACCAGCAGCATCATAGCACTTGAGAATGTGTTAGAAATGCAGATTCCCAGTCTCTACCCAAGACAACCTGGATCAAAAACTCTGGGAGGGGTCCAGCCGTCTTCTGGAACAAGCCCTCCAGGTGTTTCGGATACTTGCTTGGGTCTGAGAGCCACCATCCTAGGGAATCCGACCTAAGGCAGTGCTGGGTGAATGAGCACACTATGTGAGCATGGGAGGTCTGCCCCAGACTGATGCCACCACCCGCCAAAGGGCATGGCCTGCATGTGGCCAGCTATCAGGGCCCCCATAACACGTCAGCCTCTGAGGGACCCCACAGAGAGCAGGACATGACTGGGGCTGGCCACACCTCTGGTACCTACTGCCCCATCCACTCAGCTCCACAAGCCTCCACCTTCCAGACATGTGGTTTCCTCAGGCGGACCCCCTACCCTCAGAGGTTCAAATCAAGAACCGCTCTCAGAGAAGAGCTAGGCTGCAACCCTTCTAGGGCCCCCACTGTTTGCTTTAGGTGGGTCCTTTCTACCAGTAGAAGGGGAGCAAAAGCAGAGAAGGGGAAAACACGATCTCCCAGTTGACGCACAAAAAGCCTTTGACAAAATTCAACAGCCTTTTGTGATAAAATCACTCAACAAACTAGGAACAGAAGGAAACTCCCTCAACATGAAAAAAGGCATTAAAAAATTTAACCCCGGGACGGGCGCGGTGGCTCAAGCCTGTAATCCCAGCACTTTGGGAGGCCGAGATGGGCGGATCACGAGGTCAGGAGATCGAGACCATCCTGGCTAACACGGTGAAACCCCGTCTCTACTAAAAATACAAAAAACTAGCCGGGCGAGGTGGCAGGCGCCTGTAGTCCCAGCTACTCGGGAGGCTGAGGCAGGAGAATGGCGTGAACCCGGGAGGCGGAGCTTGCAGTGAGCTGAGATCCGGCCACTGTACTCCAGCCTGGGCGGCAGAGCAAGACTCCGTCTCAAAAAAAAAAAAAAAAAAAAATTTAACCCCGCAGCTGACATTATATTCAACTGTAAAAGATGGAAAGCCCTCTGTCTAAGATCAGGAATAAGACAAGGATGCCTGCTCCATTACTGCTATTTAACATAGCACTGGAAGTTCCGATCAGAGAATTAGGCAAGAAAAAGTAATAAAAGTCATCCAAATTGGAAAGGAAGCTACCTCTCTTCACAGACAGTATGATGTTACATATAGAAGATCCTAAAGAATACACACACACACACACACACACACACAACTATTAAAGCTGAGAAACAGGCCAGGCACAGTGGCTCATGCCTGTAATACCAGCACTTTGGGAGGTGGGAGGCTGAGGTGGGCGGATCATGAGGTCAAGAGATCAAGACCATCCTGGCCAACATGGTGAAACCCTGTCTCTACTAAAAATACAAAAATTAGCTGGGCGTGGTGGCGTGCACCTGCAGTCCCAGCTACTCGGGAGGCTGAGGCAGGAGAATCGCTTGAACTGGGAAGGCGGAGGTTGCAGTGAGCCGAGATCATGCCACTGCACTCCAGCCTGGTGACACAGTGAGACTCCATCTAAAAAAAAAAGCTAAGAAACAAATTCAGCAAAGTTGTAGAATACAAGATCAACACACAAAAATCAGTTGTATAGCCTAGCAATGAACAATCTTAAAAGGAAATTGAAACAATTTCATTTATAATAACATCAAAAAGAATAAAATGCATGGGAATAGATTTAACCAAGAGGTGCAAGATTTGTCCATTGAAAGCTACAAAACATTGCTGAAAAAAATTAAAGACATACATAAATGGAAAGACATCCCATGTTCACGGATTGAAAGACTGATTACTGTCAAGATGGCAAAACTCCCCAAAGCAATTTACTCAATGCAATTCCTATCAAAACCCCAATGGCCTTTTTTGCAAAAAATGGAAGTTGATGCTATAATTCACATGGAATCTCAAGGGACCTCAAATAGCCAAAACCATCTTGAAAAAGAACAAGGTTGGCCAGGCACAGTGGCTCATGCCTGTAATCCCAGCACTTTGGGAGGCAGAGGCAGAGGTGGACAGATCACGAGGTTAGGAGTTCGAGACCAGCCTGACCAACATGGTGAAACCTCATCTCTACTAAAAATAGAAAAATTAGCTGGGCGTGGTGCCGGGTGCCTGTAATCCCACTACTCAGGAGGCTAAGGCAGGAGAATCACTTGAAACCAGAAGGTGGAGGTTGCAGTGAGCCGAGATTGCACCACTGCACTCCAGCATAGGTGACAAAGTGAGACTCCATCTCAAGAAGGAAGGAAGGAAGGAAGGAAGAAAAGAAAAGAAAAGAAAAGAAAAGAGAAGAGAAGAGAAGAGAAGAGAAGAGAAGAGAAGAGAAGAGAAGAGAAGAGAGAAAGAAAAGAACAAAGTTGGAGGCTTCACAATTACAAATTTCAAAATTTGCTCCAAAGCCACAATAACCACAGTAAGCCACAGTAAGAATACCAAAATAGTGTGGTATTGAACAGACATATAGATCAAATGAATAGAACTGGCTGGGCACAGTGGCTCACACATGCCTGTAATCCCAGTACTCTGAGAGGCTGAGGTGAGCAGATCACTTGAGGTCAGGAATTCAGGACTAGCCTAGCCAACATGGTGAAACTCCATCTCTACGAAGAAACACAAAATTAGCCAGGCATGGTGGCACACGCCTGTAGTCCCAGCTACCTGGGAGGCTGAGATGGGAGAATCGCTTGAATCCAGGAGATGGAGGTTGCAGTGAGCCGAGGTGGAGCCACTGCACTCCAGCCTGGGCTGTCGAGAGAGTGCAACCCTTTCTTAAACAAACAAACCAAAAAAATGAATAGAATTGAGAGTCGTCCAGAAATAAATCCATACATCTATGGCCAGTTGACCTTCTACAAAGGGACCAAGACCATTCAATGGGGGAAAAGCAGCCTAACAAATGGTGCTGGGAGAACTAGATATCTGAGTACAAAACAATGAAGTTGGACTCGCCTCACACATACACAAAAATTAACTCAAAATTTATCAAGGCCTAAATATAAGTGAAAACTATAAAACTCTTAGCAGAAAACACATGGGGTAAACCTTCATGACCTTGGGTTTGGCAATGGATTCTTAGATATGACACCAAAAGAAAAGGAATAAAAGAAAAAAAAAAGATAAATTGGACTTCAGCAAAATTAAAATTTTTTGTGCATCAAATGACATTATCAAAAAAAGACAACCCACAGAATGGGAGGAGTTATTTACAAATTATATAATATCCAGAATATATAAAGAACCCTACAACTCAACGAAAAGGCAAGCCAATTTTAAAAATGGGCAAAGGATTTGAATAAACATTTCTCCAAATGAGATATACAAATAGCCAACCACCACATGAAAAGATCCTCAGTGTTAATTAGCCATTAGGGAAATACAAATTAAAACCATGAGATACCACTACACATCCAGTAAGATGGCCACACTGGGGAAAAAAAACAAAACAGAACAAACAAACAAACAAAAACACCAGAAAATAACAAGCATTGAAAAGGATGTAGAGAGACTGGGACCCTGGCACATTACTGGTGGAAATGGTGCAGCCCCTGTGGAGATCACCTTGGCGGTTCTTCAGAAAATTAAACAGAATTACCATGTGACCCAGTAATTCTACTCCTAGGTATATACCCCAAATAACTGAAAACAGGTATTCTAATAAATACACGTATGCACATGTCCACAGCAACACTACTCACAATAGCCAAAAGGCCTATAAACTAATGAAGGGATGAACAAAATGTAGTGTTTTTTATTTATTTATTTATTTATTTATTTATTTTGAGATGGAGTCTCGCTCTGTCGCCCAGGCTGGAGTGCAGTGGCCGGATCTCGGCTCACTGCAAGCTCCTCCCGGGTTCACGCCATTCTCCTGCCTCAGCCTCCCAAATAGCTGGGACTACAGGTGCCCGCCACCTCGCCCGGCTAGTTTTTTGTATTTTTTAGTAGAGACGGGGTTTCATCGTGTTAGCCAGGATGGTCTCGATCTCCTGACCTCGTGATCCGCCCATCTCGGCCTCCCAAAGTGCTGGGATTACAGGCTTGAGCCACCGTGCCCGGCCCAAAATGTAGTGTTTTACAATGGAATATCATTCAGCTGTGAAAAGGAATGAAGTACTGATACATGCTACAACACAACACAGATGAACCTTGAAAACACTGTGCTTAGTGAGATAAGCCAGACACAAAAGGTCACATACTGTATGACTCCATTTATATGAAATATCCAGGATAGGCAAATCCATAGACAGAATGCAGGTGAGTGATCACCAAGGGGACTTGGGGGAATAAATGGGGAGCAACTGTTTAAAGGACACAGCATTTCCTTTTGGAGTGATGAAAATGTTTGGGACTAGAGATGATGGTTGCACCACTTTGTGAATGGACTAAACACCACTGAACTGTACACTTTAAAGTGGTTAATGGCTAATTTTATTATGTAAATTTTACCACAATTTAAAAAAAACTTTTTTTTTTAAAGGAGAGAGGAGCCCCTCTCAGGGAAGAAGAAGAGAAAGAGAGTTGGAGACCAAGAGGAGCTCATTCCCCTAGAGACTCTCCAGGGTCCCTCCAGGTGCTCCATGGAGCTATGGTCTGTGTTGCCTCTCCACACTATACTGGAACTCATGGGAGATAGTTCTGCCCTGGGATCTTTGCACTTGCTGTTCCTTCTGCTTGGAATGCCCTTCCCCGGATGACCACATCACCCACTCCCTCACTCCCTTCCTGTCTGATTACACGTCACCTGTGATCACAGTAGTACGCCCTTTCCTGACACTGGTTTAAAACTGCCACCCTCTCACCAGCTCTCCCCACCCTCTTTCCTGCTGTCCCTTCCTTTCTTCACGACACTTAGCACCATCTAACATATTATCTCATTACTTAATTATTACATTTATTATCTGACTCTCTCACCTAAATGCCAGCTCCACCAGAAAAGGGATCTTGTCTGTTGCTCCATCCCATCCCTGCAGCACCTAGATCACAGAGGGGTGCCCTCTGAGCACTTGCTGGATCCATGGGTCCTGAGCACCGTCCAGTGCAGAGTGCACAGGGGCAAGATGTCAGATGCTGTCCAGCACTAACCCACACTCCATGGCAAACTGTCACCCAAGAATCAACCAAAGGCAAGAGCCCAGTGCTGGGGTGTTGGGGAGCTCAACCGCCACCCTCAGAGGGGCCAACCCTGGACCTTGCACACAGTAGGAGCTTGATAAACATAGTTTCCCTGAATTGACGTCTTGCAAACATCAAGCTCCTGCTTCTCCTTCAGTGCCCTGTTTATTAAGTATCAAAGGCCACACCAGCACAGAGTCAGGCATGAGCCCTAGGCAGGGGATGAGGGCAGAATGGGATGAGGCAGGGGAGAGGGTGGATGTTACACAGTACACACAGAATGACCAGGGAAAAGCAGCCTGAGAAACCTGCAGGACTCTCCAGGGTACTCTCTGGACACCCACAGCAGAGGAAGGAGAAAAAACATTGCAGACGTCTGCGGGGAGGTGGGAGATGTTCCTGAGCTGCAGCCCTAGCTGCCAGATGATGTCTGAAATGGGCTTGGGTCCCACCTGGGCAGCAAGGGCATGTCACACCATATCACCCTCCTGCTGAAAACCCTCTTGTGACTGTCCAAGGTCCCTGGAACAAAATGTACACTCCTCCCACGGCCTGCAAGACTTATGTGGCCTGGGGCTCTGGCCTCCCTGACTGTGCCATGTACAAGTACAATGTTTTATTCCCTTCCATCCAGCCTCCCAAGCATTCTTCTCCCCTTTGGGAGATCAAGTCCCCTCCACCCTCCAGGCCTGGGATTCTGAAACATTCTTCCTTCAAAGCTATACACGAGGGCCAGGAGTGGTGGCTTACACCTGTAATCCCAGCACTCGGTGAGGCCGAGGCGGATGGATTGCTTGAGGTCAGGAGTTCAAGACCAGCCTGGCCAACATGGTAAAACTCCATCTCTACTAAAAATGCAAAAATTAGCTGTGTGTGGTGGTAGGTGCCTGTAATCCTAGCTACTTGGGAGGCTGAGGTAGGAGAATCACTTGAAGCAGGAGGCAGAGGTTGCTGTGAGCCAAGATCACACCACTGTACTCCAGCCTGGGCGACAAAGTGAGATTCAGTCTCAAAAAAAAAAAAAGGCTCCACATGAGTATCACCTGCTCCTTTTAGTCTCAACTCAAACATTACCTCCTCTGGGAGACCCTCCCTGACCACCCAATTACCCTCTATTTTTCACTTTCTTCACAGCTCTTGGTGCTCTCTGAAATGCTCTTGGGTGGTCACTTCTTTAATTTTAATCTTCCACAACTCAAATGCAAATCCATGGTGACAGGGAGCCTTGCTGTCTTATACTCTCTGTACTCAGCACACAGTTGGCATTCAATACAGACATGTTGAATGACTACTTCTTCATCTTTTTTTTTTTTTTTTTTTTTTTTTTTGAGACAGAGTTTTGCTCTTGTTGCCCAAGCTGGAGTGCAGTAGTGCAATCTTGGCTCACTGCAACCTCTGCCTCCCAGATTCAAGTGCCTCCCGAGTAGCTGGGATTACAGGCATATGCTACCATGCCTGGCTAATTCTGTATTTTTAGTAGAGACAGGGTTTCTCCATGTTGGTCAGACTGATCTCGAACTCCCGACTTCAGGTGGATCTGCCCACCTCGGCCTCCCAAAGTGCTGGGATTATAGGCGTGAGTCACTGCACCTGGCCTACTTCTTCATCTTAATAGGTGCTATAGAAACCATTATGTTTCTCCTTTTGCTCTGGCTGCCAGGGAGCTCCAAGCCAAATATGCAGCTGGATCACCATCTTGGTTAACTTTCTCAGTGGACATATCTGAATTCTCCTCCTACCCTCGACCTCAGTTTTCTACTTGGGACTCTACCTGTTAATACTTTTATTGTTTTATTTTAAGAGACAGTCTCACTCTGTCATACCAGCTGGAGTGCAGTGGTACAATCATAGCTCACTACAGCTTCAAACTCCTGGGCTCAAGGTCTCCTGCCTCAGGCTCCCAAGTAGCTAGGACTACAAGTGCATGCCACTACACCCAGCTATTTTGTATTATTATATATCACATAGTAAGCTGCTTTCAGGCTTTTGGGGGACCAAGGCCAGGCATGCGGCCTGCCCTACACAGTTCCCCTGAAGGCCCCTCAAATGGGTGGGACCCTGGAGCCTAGGCCCCCGTCCCCAGCTGATTCACTCATACCCTGGCCCCATTCTGTTTTGGTTTCTCCCTGCCCCAGCTGAGCGCCTTCTGTCCCTGCCTTCCCCTCACCCACGGGACTCTGGCAGGCATGTCCTCCTGGCCCAGCCCTAGGCTGCGGACTGTGACCACGCATGCCTGGGCCCCAGGAAACCAGGGCAGCCAAGCACTGGGCTTCCTGCCAAGGCCTCACACCCCTCTCTCTCCTAGAAGCCAGGTTTCAACCTCTTCCTGGTAATCTTTCATGCGTTCACACTGTCGTGGCCCTATCTAGAATTCTCACAGCTCAGGCTGGGGTTGGAAAGCAGGGAGGCAGCAGCCCTGACTGGGAACCTCGAAGACTGGACTGGATGACCGTCCAGGGTCTCCCCTAGGCCCGGCCAACTTCCCAGGTGACCTTGAGCAAGCACAGTCTCTTTCTGGACCTAGGCTTTTCCACCTGTGGAGCAGAGAGGCCTGCTGGCCTCAGGCATCCACTGTGGCTCTGAGTCTAAGGTGAGCCCAGCCAGGCAGCCTGGGGGTCGGGGCTCCCACACTCTTGGGGCAGATAACCTGAGGCATCCCTGACCGCAGGGCAGGCTGGCAGCACCACATTCCAATGCAAGCCCCTGCCCCAACCTCCCCTCTGTTCCCACAAAGAGCACTGAACTGAATGCCTCAGCCCTCAGAACTTCAGCCACTAATGGGAGCTGTGTCCTCCCCTGGAAAGAGGTCACAAGCAGGCAGTCAGTGTGCCCAGTTCAGTCTACAGGTGGGCTTTTACAATCTTATAATGAGTGCCACATTAAGAAATCAGAGCCGGGTGTGGTGGCTCACACCTGTAATTCCAGCTACTCGGGAGGCTGAGGCAGGAAAATCATTTGAACCCAGGAGGCAGAGGTTACAGTGAGCTGAGATTGTGCCACTGCACTCCAGCCTGGGCAACAACAGTGAGACTCTGTCTCAAAAAAAAAAAAAAAAAAATCAGGAAATGTCACTTAATAATCTGGATTCCTGGCTTCTCTTTGAAGACCAGGTGCTCTGGTCATGCCGGGTCCACAGTGGAGCTCAGTAGCAGCCCCTTGGGAAGGGGCAGGAGTTCTCCAGTTCACCCCAGACTCTACCACCGGCCCTACCACTTGTTTCTGTTCTCTGCTGAGCCCTGAGGGTTTCAAATTAGTTTTTAGACCAACAATTTCAACAAATCTTTAGCAGAGGTACTTAGATCAGAGTCTTACACTTCAGCCCAATATAAAAAATCGGGTGGGTGCAGTGGTTCACGCCTGTAATCCTGGCACTTTGGGAAGCCAAGGTGGGCAGATCACCTGAGGTCAGGAGTTCAAGACCAGCTTGGCCAACATGGCAAAACCATATTTCTAATAAAATACAAAAAAAATTGCCAGGCGTGGTGGCACACGCCTGTAATCCCAGCTACTCACTCAGGAGGGTGAGGCAGGAGAACTGCTTGAACCCGGGAGGTGGAAGAGCTGAGATCATGTCACTGCACTCCAGCCTGGGCAACACAGTGAGACTCCATTTCAAAAACAAAAACAAAAAATAAATGAACAAACAAACAAACAAAATAGGCCAAAGTGAAAGAGCTATGGTTGGAGGAGGATAGGGGCTGGGGTCTCTGAGGCCCGTCGACAGAGCACAGCTTGAAAGTCATAATGTAGAGCCTAAAATCCTATGAAGGCTTTCATATGCCCTGGAGAAGGGGAGGTCACCACCCTCAGAGTGGCCTGGCCCAAACTGAGGTCTGCCTTTTTATGACCTCTCTCCTCTTGGGGACCACAGACTCCCATGTTCCCCGAACACTAGGGACATGAACGGGTGCCCTGTGGGACTGTGCTTCCCCAGGCTGAGCCGCCTCCTACCTCTGGACACTCCTGGCCAGCAGCCCCCTGCCCCACGCCCGCAGCCCCCCAGGCCCGACATCCTGTACCTTGAGCTCATTAAGATAGCGCCTCGTGTGCACCACCAGCAGGTCCTCCTCCGAGGCCTCCCGCGCCTCCACCAGCATGCTGTCAGACAGAAGCTTCTCTTCTGAAACCACAGAGGGAGCACCCTGCTTCCCCACTGACCTCAAGGCCAGGGCCAGCCCCAGACCCTCCCGCAGGCTGCAGACTTGGCCTGTGGCAGCCCCTGCCCCAGGGGTAGGTGGGCACTGCTGGCTTCTGGGCCTTCTGAGAAGGGGCAGCCTCCACAGCCATTGTGGACGGTGGCCAGTCCCTCTGGCCAAGGAGCATTGAACATTGTACACACAGCGATCCCCATGTTTCCCAAACCACTAATAGTCACAAGGAGGGCTCAGGTGTGCCAGACAACCTTCAGGAGCAGGTGACACAAGGGTCAGGGATGTTGACCCTCAGAGTGAAAAAAACTCTTCTTAGGAATTCTCCCTCCACCTTTTTTTCCCTTTTCTTTTTTTTTTTTAATTCCTTTAAAGAGACAGGGTCTTGGCTAGGTGTAGGGGCTCACGCCTGTAATCCCAGCACTTTGGAGGTTGAGGTAGGTGGATTGCTTAAGCCCAGGAGTTCAAGACTAGCCTAGACAACATAGTGAGACCTCATGTTACAAAATATCAAAAACTGAGGTAGGAGGATCACTTAAGCCAGGGAGGTTGAGGCGGCAATGAGCCTTGATTCCACCACTGCACTCCAGCCTGGGTGATGGGAGTGAGACCCTGTCTCAATAAATAAATAAACAAATAAATAAATGTGAGACAAGGTCTTGCTCTGTAGCCCAGGCTGGAGTGCAGTGGCACAACCATAGCTCACTACAACCTCGAACTTCTGGGCTCAAGTGATCCTCCTGCCTCAGCATTTCAAGTAGCTAGGACTATCCCAGCCAAGTTTTTTTATTTTTATTTTGTAGAGACAGGGTCTTGCTATGTTGTCCAAGCTTGTCTCAAACTCCTGGCCTCAAGTGATCCCCTAGCCTTGGCCTCCCAGAGTGCTGGGATTACAGGCATCAGCCACTGCACCCTGCCTCCCTCCACCTTCTGATGATATCACAGGAGGCTCAGTGAGGCATGGCCTCGCAACACCTGCCTGTGCTTTGCTCATCTTCCGTTCAAACCACCAATCAGTCTCACAGCCTGCAGGCAATAGTAACCAGCCTGGATTAAATTATACTGTTGTTTTCATTCCATTTATTTTTTTTTACCATGACCTATTTATGGCAAGTGAAACTGCCTTTTCCCATTTTGATGACATAATGTTTCCTTTTAAAACAAGTTTAAGTGAATTTCCCAGCTAAATCAGGCCCCTTGATTACAAACCACAGTTAAAATGATGTGCTCTTTGAAGCATCATTTTGCTCAGGGGGATGAGCCCTAAAGGTGGGGAGCCTGGAGCTCTGAATTCCAAATCCAACTCCGCCTCTTAGTCACTGTGTGACTGTGTGCACGTTTCCTAATCTTTCTGGGCCCCAATTTCCCCCATCTGTAATCAAGGGAGGTGCAGTGGAGGTGCTCTACCTCCTGACTCTCTGAATCTTAGGGAATGGACTCCTCCAAGCTTCACCTTCCCTGTGCCCATCAGTAATCAGCTGCCTTTCCACTAGGCCTCTTGGGCAGAGGCGGGACTTAGGTCCACAGCATGGGGAGCCAAGGAGAGTCTGAGCCAGGGACATCATATCATGCTTAGGAATCTGTTCAAAAAATCCTTTTGGGCGGAAGCCTGGTTGGAAGGCAGTCCGAGGGCTGAAACTGAAGATGGGAGAGCCTGAGGCTTATGTTGGGGATGAGGACGGAGAGGACAGGTGGGTTAGAGGAAGCAGATGATAGTCCAAGGGGGGCCTTCCATACCTTTTAGGAAATTGATCACTTTGCCCCATTTTCCGGCATCAAAGGGATGCAGCTTCTCCAGGCCCATGAAGGTGATGTTGTAGCGCGGCGAGTACACGATTGGCCAGCGTGTCTCTGGCACATGCTGGTACAGCTGGGTTGTGTGTAGCCTACCGTGTGGAAAAGGACAGACGCACAGCTGGGACAGCCTCAGCAGAAAGCAGCTCCCTCCTGAGCCCGCCTGTACTGACCCACCAGCCTTTGCCCAGCACCACTAGCCCCTCAGCCACAGACAAGGGCCGCTCAACAACAGCTGCTTACACTGGTTGTCTTTCCCTGAACCCAATTCCAATCCGGTCCTCACAGCAGCCCTGGGGGTAGGCACCACAATCGCACCAGAGGCTTAGAGAGCAGACCAGGTGTGCCCAAGGTCACAGTGCAGGTCTGTGGAGAAGCGGGCGTACACTCAGGTGTGCCTGGCTGCAAGGCCTCCGCGCATCACCTCTGCACTGTAATAACTGCCCCCACAGCTGTGTGGCACAAGGCTTCGGCTGCAAAATGTGTGGCTGTTGTGAGGACTCAGAGAATGCAACTGAGGAGCCGAGCACAGCAAGCGCTCAGAAACGCAAATCGGGACCCAACCGGAGCCAGGGCGGGGGTCAGGGGTCCCCTGGCCCCGCTGCACGGCTGACCCTTCCCATCACACCCTGGCAGTCGTCACTCAGAGACAGAAATCCGCCCCCGTGGCTGCCTCTGTGGGGGCGTCCGCGCAGCCAGGGGGCTGGGTAGCGCAGACGTCAGACCCGCGCACGTCGCCCGACCGCTCCGGGTCTGGGCCCGGGCCCGCGGCCGGCGCGCGTCCCTTGGACCACCGAACAGGGGCGCGGGGCTGGTCTGGCGCGCCGAGAGGGCCTGGAAGTACCCGTCCCGAGCGTCCCTCACCCGCAAACCTAGGCCTTCACCTGGCGCGCCCGCCCGGCCGTCCCCGCCCTCGCCCTAGCGTGCCCGCCCACCGGGACCCCTGGGAGCCCCTGGGGTTGGTCTGGGCGTCCCACCCCCGCCCTCACCCCGCGGCACTCACATCCCGGGGCCGGCCCTCCCAGCGCTGGCCGCGGCTCCGCGACCGGGCGGGGCGGGGCGGGGCGCGGGTGGGACCAGCGCAGGACACGCCCCCGGGCTTAGTCGCGTCCTCTGGGGGCGGAGCTCTGGCCGACTTGGCCCGCCCCGCCAGTATCGGCGTCACAGAGGGCCCGCCCGCCAGAAGGCCACCCCCAACGCCCATCAAGCCCGAAGTCCCGCCTCCGCAGGCAAATACCCGGTGGAATCCCGCCTGGCTTGGAAGCTCCGCCCCCTGGCGGGAGGGCCGCGCGGGTTTCACACCGGCGTCGCGGAAGGGGCGCGATCACCCTAGGTCCTGTTCCAGCGCTCCCCAAGCTGGGCAGAAACAGCGAGAGGCTGAGGGTTAGAAACGCTAGGTTCCCGGCGGGCTGTGCCGGGGCTTCGCTGTGTGACTTTGGGCTGGCGTCCGCGCTCTCTGGGCCCTTGTTTCCGCGGGTTAAACGTAGGGGCGGGGGAGTTTCTCTGGCCCTGCCGCCTGTGACCTAAGGAGCCCCGTGACCTCTCCGACCCGAGCCCACCCCCGGCCCAGTCTGCAGGAGCTCCGGGACAAGCACTTCCGGCGAAGGCATGTAGGCTCCCAGAGCCTGTGTTTCCCTCTGTAGAGCAGGCCTAATTACCGTCTTCAGGGTGCACGCGTCTTCGTCCCCGACCCGCACCCCCACCGCCGGGAGAAGCTGAGCCAGGCCAGAGGAACAGCTGGGGGTGTCCGCGGGGCTGCAACCCAGGAGGAGGCCCCAACAATGGAGCCCCAGAGGACAGAGACAATGGGTTTCTCTGTCGGCCCAGCTGTCCCCGCCAACCAAACAGAAGCAGCTGACGAAGGACTGCCGGGCTGGGATCCCTCGGCTCCGCAGGGGCGGCTGTGTGCCAGGGCGGGGCACAAGGGAAGCGCACAGACGTTTGAAGAGTGGCCCCCGTGTGCCTGCCGTGGTTGCATGATGGCATTTGAGCCTCACAACCTAATCCTGAGAGAAGTGACATCATCACCCCAACTTTATCATGAGGGAACTGAGGTTCGGGCCTGGGTTAAACCCAGACTCGGCCACCCGCCAGCATAGTGGCTTTGGGCAGTTTGCTTCAGCCTTCTGGTACTTCATGTCTGCATCTGAAAATGAAGTACTGGGCCGAGTGTGGTAGCTCACGCCTGTATTCCCAGCACTTTGAGAGGCCGAGACCAGTGGATCACCTGAGGTCAGCAGTTCGAGACCAGCCTGACCAACATGGCGAAACCCTGTCTCTACTAAAAATACAAAAAATTAGCTGGGCGTGATGAAGGGCGCCTACAATCGCAGCTACTCGGGAGGCTGGGGCAGGTGAATCGCTTGAACCCGGGAGGGGAGGTTGCCGTGGGGCCGTGCCATTGCAATCCAGCCCGGGCCACAAGAGTGAGACGCTGTCTCAAAAAAAAAAAAAAAAAAGGAAGAAAATTGCAATTCATTCTCTGGATTTCATGGGCAAGTCCAGAGAATTAAGAGAAAATAATGTTGATTATTATCCAGAGACCATCCGCCATGTGCTAAGTTCAAGTGCAAATGCTTTTTGCTCCTTGAACTCTTCTAACAGTCCTAGGAGGCAAACTATTGTCATCCCCATTTTACAGGTAAAGAAATTGAGGCACAGAATGGTGAGGTAACTCACTCAAAGGTCAGGGATGTGGGCAGATGTAAACCATAGCCACAGAAGGAATAAGTACTATTTTATAAAGTGACAGAGTGCATTCAGTGGCCCTGTGGCATTCGTGAGAGACCAGCTTCCTCTCAGGGAACTTGCTCTGTAGTTTGGGAAGCCACACAGATGATCCTCTGGTTGGGAGAATAAGGATCTGGGGCAGCCTGGACCTGAAGCTGAGGCCAAAGAGAGTGGGATTGGTCTGGATAAGAGGGTTGTTTTTTGTTTTTTGGTTTTTTTTAATTACTTTTTCAGAGACACAGCCTCACTATATTGCTAAGGCTGGTGTCTAAGTCCTGGGCTCAAGCAATCCTCCCACCTTGGCCTCCCAAAGTGTTGGGATTACAGACATGAGTCACAATGCCTGGCCAAGGATTTTTTAAGTTGTGTCCTGGTAGCTGAGGAGTTAAGTGGTCTGGGGAGGCCTTGGAGCTTGGGAACGCCTTCAAACCACCATGACAGCCTGGGCCAACCGGCTGCATTATCACCTGTGGGAGAAATAAGTGTTATGCATGATGCTGTCTTTGGGGGCCTCTTTGTTACAGTATCATAGCATGTCTGCTCACTAAGACACAGCACCGGGGACACAGCTGCATGAGGTCAGAAAGCCTTTGTCAAGCTCATAGTTTAATGGGAGAGATAAGCCTTAACCTAAGAAAGAAAATTGTGATTACAAAATATGGTAACTGCTGTGAAAGGCATAGGCTGAGACTGTGAGAGAGAGAATAATGGGGTCCCTGATTTGGACAGTGGTCAGGGAAGGCCCCTTTGAAGAAATACATTTTTTCACTTTTTAACCATATGTATTTTATTTTTAAATGGCATTTAATGAAGCAAGACACTGACTTATTGAATATTATATACTTACTGTTTTTCCCCTTTCGTGCAATATTGAAATATATTTCAACTTAAAACAAATTAAAAAATCCCAAATATAACACTTCTTTTGAAAAATACAGGCACGGCTGGGCGCGGTGGCTCACGCCTGTAATCCCAGCCCTTTGGGAGGCCAAGATGGGCGGATCACCTGAGGTCAGGAGGTCAAGACCAGCCTGGCCAACATGGCAAAACCCCATCTCTGCTAAAAAGTACAAAAATTAGCCGGGTGTGGTGGCAGGTGCCTGTAATCCCAGCTACTCAGGAGGTTGAGGCAGGAGGAGCTTGAATCCAGGCGGCAGAAGTTGTGATAAGCTGAGATCGTGCCACTGCACTCCAGCCTGGGCAAGAGCAAGACTCTGTCACACACACACAAAGAAAAATACAGGCACACAAAGGATATTACAGAAATGCACCAAACATGAATTATTGGCACAGATATAATATTTCAAAACATTAGTTAATATTAGCTCGAGACATCCTATTACAATATTAAAACCATGCCCCTTTCAATTCAAGTGAGCACTTCTATTTCCATTCCAAGACCCTGTGATTTTATACACATTTAACACAACAGCAACAATAACAGTAATGCTAGCTACTATTTGTTATGCCCTTAATGAGTGCCAAGCTTGGCTAAATATGTAAAACATGTTTTGTTTTATTGGTGAAGAGATGATTTCTTAAATGACCAGAAGATACTGCAAGTTCAAAGTCCTGGAGGCCAGAAGGAGCTTGTATTCAAGAAACAGAAAAGGAAATATAAGAAAACATATTTTCTCAAGGAAATATAAGTTGTATTTCTATGTAACTCTATGCACCAGGAGGGCCCCAGCAAGAAAGAGGTCTCACTCCACAGGGATTTCTGAAAAAAGTCCCTGTGGGTGAGGTTGAGGGGAGCAACAGGAGATGGTGCAGCACCTGGGCTGGCAACAGAGGGGAGGGAGCTCTCACCCCTAAACCTGAAGGGAGGAGAGGGAGTGGTTTCCTGGAACTAGTGAGAATAGCTAGCTATGGGCCACGGGGAAACCTGAGAGGAGATTTGAGGCCACAAAGTCACTGCCAAAACTGGGGGTACATGGGGGAAATATCCCAAATTTACTCTTCTCCCAGCCTCTGATGCCCTGCTGGCACTTCCCATTGGCTGGATCCAACTGGAACCCCAAGATCAAGGAATCCTCTGTGATGGCATCCATGGGGGTCCGCTTCGTGGGGGAGCACCGAGCAGGGTGGAAAACCCTGGTGAGTGGGTCTGCATGTTGGGGATAAGCAGAGAATGACCACTGATGTTCTGAGCGACCTTGGAGATTCCTCCAGCCTCGTGAGCCAGCTCTGTAACAGGAGTGAGCGGGCTTGAAAAATAACCCTGCCTCCTGTCCCCAGTACTGCCTGCAAAGGTCTTGTTGACCTGGGACACTCACATATCCTGTCACCATGGAAACCTGATACTCACTCTTGGCTATCTCTGCCTACCATCTATACCAAACTGTTGACCAGGTGATGGCCAAGGGGATCAGAAATCACTGCACTGCTAGAGCCCCTGTGAGAGGCCCCAGTCTTGGTCTTAACCAGATGAGTCGAGCAGGGCCTCTGGAGGCCAACTGGGATATCTGGACACCCTGGGTGGGTGAAATCATCACTCCCCGCTCTAGGCTCCTGGCAACAAGTGGTTTGCTCCAACTACGAGGACTGGCCCCAAGGGAACTCATTAGTCCACACCATTGCCAATGACAAACCCAGCACACACACTCTGGGGTGTTCCCTCAGCTGCACAGATGGAGGGTGACACAGCCCACAGCTACAGGCACACACCCACGGTGCCAGATTCAGATGCACACACACAGGCATAGACAGAAACGCACCCCTACAGTGAGTGCTGCCACGCCCCAGCCCCATGCCTAGCCATCCCTGTCAATCTCCTAGTCTCCATCTCCTTGATTGTCCCAGGATAAAGCTGGGACACGCCAAAACACTGAGTGTCTTCACTGCTGTGTCCCTTCCCCAGAAAGGGAAGTTCCTGGAGCACAGATATGAAAGGAAGGCACAGATATAGATGTGACTCTAGATATACATATGCCAAGGACAGAGTCAGGGCTTGTCAGGCCTGTTGTTCATACAATGAGGGAGGGACAGTTCTTTTTAAACAAAGGCCAGGTATGGTGGCTCACGCTTATAATCCCAGCACTTAGGGAGGTCAAGGCGGTGGATCACCTGAGGTCAGGAGTTCAAGACCAGCCTGGACAACATGGTGAAACCCTGTCTCTACTAAAAATACAAAAAACATTTAGCTGGGCGTGGTGGCAGCTGCCTGTAATCCCAGCTACTTAAGAGGCTGAAGCAGGAGAATCGCTTGAACCTGGGAGGCAGAGGTTGCAGTGAGCTGAGATCGCGCCACTGCACTCCAGCCTGGGCGACAGAGGGAGACTCCGTCTCAAAAAAAAAAAAAAACCGGCTGGGTGCGGTGGCTCACGCTTGTAATCCCAGCACTTTGAGAGGCCGAGGCGGGCGGATCACAAGGTCAGGAGATCGAGACCACGGTGAAACCCTGTCTCTACTAAAAATACAAAAAATTAGCCGGGCGCGGTGGCGGGCGCCTGTAGTCCCAGCTACTCAGGAGGCTGAGGCAAGAGAATGGCATGAACCCGGGAGGCGGAGCTTGCAGTGAGCCGAGATCGTGCCACTGCACTCCAACCTGGGGGACAGAGCGAGACTCCGTCTCAAAAACAAACAAACAAACAAACAAACTACAAATACAAAACTAGAGACCTTGGAAGGAGCCCAACTAAGAGAGGAGCCCTGGAGTTTAACAGGAAATCAGCTTCTGTCGCATGCAGGAAACAGAGAGATGATCCCACAATTACATGTGGGAGCACAGACACAGGCACCCCAGGCTCCTCAGACCACACACACTAACACGCACAGACACAGGCATGCACACGCACACGCTCTCCGTGCCTCAGGCGTTCTCAGGGCAGCCTAGGGAGGCCTCTGTGCACCAACCTTCAGAGGCCCCTGCAGCCCTGGCTTAGACCTTAGATTCCCCCAGCTGCTTCTACACCCACAGGCATCCTCTGAGACCCTGCATTTTGCTGTTTCAGAGGAACTAACCCTGCTCCCCACCCCAGCTTTCTCACCCTTCACCTCCAGCCCCAGGACAAGATGAGCAGGAGGAGGGGCAGCTGCCCAACACTCACTGAGGAGTCAGCCTCTGGACCTCAGAGCCAGCAACACCCGCTGCACTCACACCCGCACCTCATCCTGCTGCCTTCTCCTGAGGAGGGGAAACTGAGGCCCAGAGAGGAGGGCATGAGCTCTAATTCGAGTCCTCTGGGACGACAGCCGTACTTCATCACATGCACACCGAGAACCAACACACATTTTTCTGGACCGCAGGGTATTTTAAAAGGTTTTCTTTTTTAATACAGAAAAGCATAAAGACGAAAATGGTCTGTAATGCTGCCACACAGATAATCCCAGTGGTATTTTTAAAATAAAGTTAATGAATGCCCATGTTTGCAAAATTCAGACCATACCAAAGGATTATAAAATGAAAACTAAAACCTTTTCCATCACAGTCGCTCTCCCCAGAAACGATGCTGCTTTGTTTCCTTGCTGAAGACATTGGCATGCCAGCATTTTTTACCTATAAAAAGAAAATCACTCTGCCCACTATTTTGGACCTTGCCATTTTTTCACCTCAAACACATCTTGGCAGATCTTTCCACATCCACACTGCTAATCCGCCTCCTTCTTTCTAACGGCTGTGCTGTACTCTGTTGTATGATTGTGTCTTCCGTGGGTGTGTATTTACCGTATTTCCAGTTTATTTGCTCTTACAATGAGCCAGCAGATCCCCGAGGTACCTGAATATACTGCACATATTTCCACAGGGCCAGGCACGAGCAGAGGCGCCAGGTCAAAGGATATGTGCATTTTTAATTCTTGGTGGGGCTCTCAGCTCACATCTGTAATCCCAGCACTTTGGGAGGCCAAGGCAGGTGGATCATTTGAGGTCAAGAGTTCGCGACCAGCTTGGCCAACATGGTGAGGCCCCATCTCTATTAAAAATACAAAACATTAGCTGGGCGTGGTGGTACGCACCTATAATCCCAGCTACTTGGGAGGCTGAGGCAGGAGAATCACTTGAACCTGGGAGGGGGAGCTTGCAGTGAGCCGAGATCACGCCACTACACTCCAGCCTGGTGACAGAGTGAGACTCCGTGTCAATAAAACAAACAAACAAAAATCTAAAAAAATAATAGTAATAATGAACTCGCAGCAGACCTGTTTGATCTGTATCTTCTTCCACTCCCACCTCTGGCCCCTATTCTGGAGCATATCTCAGATAACCTATCCTGAAATTCATCTTTAATTACTACTCTTTCCATACCAGAGGACATTTGTGAAAAGATGACATGTAGCTATTTAAGATAATGAGCACCCTAGAGCCCGCAGTTTATGACCTGTGGACACACACTCCTCAGAATGGGAATTCATTCACATACAGACCTTTCTAGTCCCACAGGTTGAGATAAATGTGAATATGTTTGCCAGCCGCAGTGGTTCACACTTGTAATCCCAGCGCTTATGGAGGCAGAGGTGTGAAGGTCGCTTAAGCCCAGAAGTTCAAGACCTGCCCAGGCAACACAGCGAGCTCCTGCACTCCACAAAAAAAAGACAAAAAGATATATGCATATGTTTATAAGTGTATATTGATACACATATATTTCTTCATGTTAAGGAAATATGTGTCTATTCTGATTCTACTAAGGACTTGATTTAATCAAGGAAAGGATGTTGGATTTTGTCAAATAAATTTTTTTTAATCTGTTGAGATAATAGTTTTCTCCCTTTGATTATTTAATATGACATATTATAGTAATAGATGTCACCTAGTGAGCTCTCCTCGTATTCTTAGGGTGAACTCCATGCGGCCATTTAAAGAACTACTGAATTCCATTTGCCAGTATTTTATTTTGGATTTTGGCCATATGTATGAGATATGTCTCTACCTTTAATTTGTATCCTATGTTGGTAGAATTTTGGTATCAGTGTTAATATTGGATTTATAAAAACAAAGTAAATCATTTAATGTTCTGGAAAAGCTTAAATAACATCTGCATTTTTTGCTCTTTGAAGTTAGAAAGAATTCTCCACAAAACTATGTGGGCCTGGAACTTTTTGGGGGAGGTTTTAATAGCTTTCTCAGTTTCTGGGAAATGGTAGATTCAAATAGGATCTTCACATATGCTCTTCCAGCCACCACAGCTGTCCCTGCAACACCGTAGCTAACCGGCTCCTTCTTATCCTTCAGGCCTTGGGGTAAATGCCACCTCTGTCTTAGTGTGAGCTCCCCAACAATGAGGCCCTGAGACACAGATTTGATGCAAAGAGTTGATTTGGAAGGTGATTCCAGAAGTACTGGTGAGCAAGTGTGAGGGGGTGAGAAAGGGACAGAAGGGAGCCAGTACGAGGGATGTCAACAAGCAGAGGACAGCTGTGGGCACGCAGGGCTCCAGTGGCTGGAATATTCATCCTCTTAACTCCTGTCCATCATTGGCTGAGAGCTACTGCCAGGGGTGTTAAACCCCCACAATTCTGATTTGCCTCACACTGGCCAAGCATGCCTCTGAAGCCAGAGGAAGCCCACAGGCTGAGTCACAGGGACATGCAGTCAGAAGCCACCAACAGTGAATGCTGAAGGGTGGGGACTGCATGCCAATAACTGTGCTACGTGACTGGAGAGGTCTTCCCTGGCCACCAAATGTAAGCAGGACCCCTCCATGCCTGGTGTTCTCCATTGCTGCATCCGTTCATGCCCTTCAGAACATTCACCAAACTTTGTACCATTACCCACCCATACACAGGCATATTTGTTTACTCACCTGTTAGCTCACTTCCTCCACTAGGTTGAAAGCTCGAAGGGGGCAGAGGTGACACCTCTGTTCACTGCATGTACCCAGCACAGTGCCTGGCACCAATCTGCATCCACTAAACACTCGTGCCTGTTGAACACAGCCTGCATGGGCTTCATCTTCATTATTTGTTCTTATGTCTGTCTCCACCACTAAGTGTGTCCTTTCAGAGCCCAGGATCCAGATCCAACCTGCCTATGGATCCAGACCTAGCTCAAGACCTTAAAGATGGCCGGGTGCAGTGGCTCACGCCTATAATCCCAGCACTTTGGGAGGCTGAGGAGGGTGGATCGCTTCAGGTTGGGAATTCAAGACCAGCCTGGCCAACGTGATGAAACCCCATCTCTACTAAAAATTAAAAAATTAGACAGGCGTGATGGCACATGTTTATAATCCCAGCTACTCAGGAGGCTAAGGCAGGAGAATCGCTTGAACCCGGGAGGTCGAGGTTGCAGCGAGCTGAGATCGTGCCACTGCACTCCAGCCTGGGCGACAAAGTGAGACTCTGTCTCAAAAAAAAAAAAGAGAAAGAAAAAAAAAAAAAAAGACTTTGGGTTTGAGAATAGTTAATCCTCAATAAATGTTTATAAGTGAATGAACTCCCATCTCCCTCCAGCCTGGTCTAAAAAGAGTAACAAGTTGTCTTGGGCAAATGTGGCTGAACCTTGCAAATCCATTTCTATAATCAAAAATAGTTGTTTCCCACTAGTAAGGGACCGAAACGTGATGACTTTCTTCTTTTCTTATTTCTCTGAGATGCCTCTGGTCCCCAGAGGCAGACCCGGCAGTGGTCTGCCCGACATCCCTTCTCCCTGCCCCTTGCTGATGGCACCCCAGCTTTGTTCAGGCCGGCACTGAGACTTGCCTAGGGGACACCCCCGTGTTCCCAGCCTCAACTGCACACAATTTTGCCCAAAAAGGCCTAAGCAGAAGTCTGCAGACACTAAGGAAAGCAACATTCTAAGACAGGAAAAGCTGACCCACAGCTGCCCACCTGCAGTTGCACGAAGAAAACAAACCCCTGTGCTGAAACCTCAAGAAATGGGCTTCAGCCAGGCGCAGTGGCGCACACCTGTAATCCCAGCACTTTGGGAGCCCGAGGCAGGTGGACCACTTGAGGTCAGGAGTTTGTGACCAGCCTGAGCAACATGCTGAAACCCCATCTTTACTAAAAATACAAAAATTAGTCAGGCGTGGTGGCAGACACCTGTAATCCCAGCTACTGGGGAGGCTGAGGAAGGAAAATCATTTAAACCCAAGAAGTGGAGGTTGCAGTGAACTGAGACTGTGCCACTGCGCTCCAGCCTGGGTGACAGAGCGAGACTCCATCTCAAAAAAAAAAAAGAAAGAAAGAAATGTCCTTCATGTTACTCTTTCCCAGCTGATGGAACCTACACCAAAAGCTGTGTGAAATAAGCCATCCATGGACTGGACATTGCAGCTTCAGTGACAAGTAGGAATGAATTTGGCAACATAGGAGGGTAAGGGAAGCATTCGAAAATTTAACAAGATTTGGCCACCAGTGTCTGAGTTTTAACTGTAGTAAAAACCAGCCAGGCTGGGCGCGGTGGTTCACGTCTATAATCCCAGCACTTTGGGAGGCCGAGGCTGGTGGATCACCTGAGGTCAAGAGTTCGAGACCAGCCTGGCCAATATGGTGAAACTCTGTCTCTGCTAAAAAATACAAAAATTAGCCAGGCGTGGTGGCAGGAGCCTTCATCCCAGCTACTTGCACGGCAGAAGCAGGAGAATCGTTTGAACCTGGGAGGCGGAGGTTGCAGTGAGGCGAGATTGAGCCATTGCACTCAAGCCTGGGGGACAAGAGTGAGACTCCTCTCAAAAAAAAAAAAAAAAAAAAAAAAAAAAAACCCAGGCACAATGACTCATGCGTGTAATCCCAGCACTTTGGGAGGCCGAGGTTGGCCAATCACCTGAGGTCAGGAGTTCAACACCAGCCTGGTCAACGTGGTGAAACCTCATCTCTACTAAAAATACAAAATTAGCAAGGCGTGGTGGCGGGCACCTGTAATCCCAGCTGCTGGGGAGGCTGAGGCAGGATAATTGCTTGAACCAGGAGACAGTGAGCCGAGATCGCACCAGTGCACTCCAGCCTGGGCAAAAAAAGAAGGAAACTCGCCAGGCGCGGTGGCTCACGCCTGTAATCCCAGCACTTTGGGGGGCCGAGGCGGGCGGATCACGAGGTCAGGAGATCGAGATTATCCTGGCTAACACAGTGAAACCCTGTCTCTACTAAAAATACAAAAAATTAGCCAGGCGTGGTGGCAGGCGCCTGTAGTCCCAGCTACTTAGGAGGCTGAGGCAGGAGAATGGCGTGAACCTGGGAGGCGGAGCTTGCAGTGAGCCGATATCGTGCCACTGCACTCCAGCCTGGGTGACAGAGCGAGACTCTGTCAACAACAACAACAACAAAAATGAACTTTACCATATTAACCATAGGTAAGTATACAGTTCAGTAGCGTTAAATATCATTGTGCAATAGGTCTCTAGAACTTTTTTTTTTTTTTGAGACAGAGTCTCACTCTGTTGCCCAGGTTGGAGTTTAATGGCATAAACTTGTCTTACTGCAACCTCCACCTCCCAAATTCAAGCGATTCTCCAGGCTCAGCCTCCTGAGTAGCTGGGATTACAGGCACCCACCACCATACCCGGCTAATTTTTGTATTTTTAGTAGAGAAGGGTTTCACCATGTTGGTCAGGATGGTCTTGAACTTCTGACCTCAGGTGATCCACCTGCCTCAGCCTCCCAAAGTGTTAAGATTACAGGCTTGAGCCAGCACACCCGGCCCTCTGGAACTTTTTCATCTTGCAAAACTGAAACTCTGTTCTCCTTATACACTAACTCTCTTTTTCCCCTCCCCTTTGCCCCTGGAACCCCCTATTCCCCTTTCTGTCTATGAAATTGACTGCCCTGGGTACCTCATGTAAGTAGAATCACGCAGTATTTTTCCTTTTGTGACTGGTTTATTCACTTAGTATAATGTCCTCAAGGTTCATCCATGTTGTAGCATGGCTCAGAATTCCTTTCCTTTTTAAGGTTAAGTAATATTCCATCATATGAACAGAGTACATTTTCTTTATTCATTCATCTGTCAATAGACATTTAAGTTCTTTCCACCTCTTGGCTATTGTGAATAATGCTGTTATGAACATGTGTGTGCAAATATCCATTTGGGTCTCTGCTTTCACTTCTTTTGGACATGTACCCAGAAGTGGGATTGCTGGATCATATGGCAATTCTATGTTTAATTTTTTGAGGAACCATCATACTGTTTTCCACAGTGATTATACCATTTTACACTCCCACATCAGAACAAGGGTTCTGATTTCTTCACATCCTTGCCAAAAGCTGTTATTTTCTTTTTTTTTTTTTTAATAGTGGCTATCCTAATAGGTGTGACATTTCACTTCCTAATAGAAGTGACGTTTCACTGTGGGTTTTTAAAAATTTGCTATTATTATAAACATATTTTTGAGACAGGATCTCGCTCTGTCACCCAGGCTGGAGTGCAGTGCAGTGTCTCCATCCCGGCTCACTGCAACCTCCGCCTTCTGGGTTCAAGCAATTCTCCCACCTCAGCCTCCCCAGTAGCTGGGATTACAGGCATGCGCCACCATTCCCGGCTAATTTTTGTACTTTTTGGTGGAGACGGGGTTTGACCATGTTGGCCCAGCTGATCTCAAACTCCTGACCTTAGGTGATCTGCCCACCTCAGCCTCCCAAAGTATTGGGATTATAGGCATGAGCCACCACGCCCAGCCTTCATTGTGGTTTTGATTTGCACTTCCCTACTGGTTAGTGATGCTGAGCACCTTTTTGTGTGCTTGTTGGTATTTGTATATCTTTTTCGGAGAAATGTTTATTCAAGTCCCTTATCCATTTTTTATTGTATTGTTGTTAAGTTGTAGGAGTTCTTTATATATTCTGGTTTTTGGCCTCTTGTCATATATATGATTTGTAAATATTTTCTCCTATTCTGTAGGTCACCTTTTCACTCTGTTGATTCTTTTGAGGTGCAGAAGTGTTTAAGTTTGATGTAATTCCATTTGTCTATTATTGCTTTCGCTGTCTGTCCTTTTGGTATCCTATCCAAGAAATTATTGCCAAACCCAATGTCATGAAGATTTTCCCCTGTATTTTCTCCTAAGGGTTTTATAGTTTTAGCTCTTACATTTAAGTCTTTCATCTGTGTTAGCGTATGCTGTCATTATTTAAATACACACTGTATGGTCAAACAGTCTGTAGGCTGCAGGGAAATCATTGAGACTCGAATTCAGCCAAGTTTAAGCTTAGACATGGTTCTCTTCAGGTTATTGGGTGATGGGGTTCATGAAGCTTTAGTGGGCTCTGGGCCCCTTCCCAGCACCAGAGGACATGTCCATTGGTCCCCATTTTACAATATTCATTGTCCTTATAATCTTCGATGTAACCAGCCTCTCATCACACAGGTTTGCATCATATTGGCATCAGTTATGAGGCCCATCTCCTCAAATGCTGCTGGGAAGACAGGCCAGGAGTGATGCTGTTTTTGAAGCTAAGAAAAATAAAGCTTCCAGGCATTCTCACATAGCAAGTATGACTCTAAATGCAGAACCGTTTCCACTACACTGAAGTTCTTTCTCTCAGAAAAAAAACAGTTTTAATGGATGACATGTAAGGACCCATCCTCAGAGAACTGAGCTGAAAGAAAGAATGTAAGAGAAAGCTTAAATCATTGTATATAAAAGGTCTTCCTATCTATTTTGTTTGCAGACAACAAAACTGGAATGGACCCAAATGTCAAAGGATAAGGAAATAGTTAAGCCAACAAGTAGAGTACTTTGCAATTAAGAGAAGTTAAGTTCTCGGATGCCTCCAAGGAAATGGAGAAATGTGTATCTTAACCAACAAAACTAAGTGTAGCCCAGGTTTATAAGTAAACACTGACCCTTGTTACTTATAAAAGCCATACATAGCATGCTGGTCAACTGCCCACAGGCACTCGGGTCCATTTCCTCCCTGCCCTTGTCCTCTGGCTTCTCATTCAGTCAGTGGCCACTGGTGCTAGAACCCTTGAGAGTGGGAAGAGAGGATAAGCCAGGGCATTTCTCCCCTGGGTGCCCTTCGACATCTCCAGGCCTTCTCCTCTGTGGCTTCAGCGCTTCCTGGTCCCCCTGGGAATTTCGGTGGTCCCATCTCCTACCAGAAAGGCACTCCCCATGGCTCTAGCTCCTACTGGGTGCCCCAACTCCTGGGTCACACCTATAACCTTGTCTTTGTTCCTAGGAATGGGAGTGGCCTCCTGCTGAACTAATCCCTCTAACCTCACTGCCACTGCCTCCCCCACCAGAGCAACCAATTCCCTGTATGAAATTCCATGAGAGAACTTTGTGTTTTCCTGGCTGGCTGCAGGCTGATATTTGCACTCACGGATAAAAATAAGAAGTTTGTTCGTTTGTTTGTTTTGAGACAGAATCTTGCTCTGTTTCCCAGGCTGGAGTGCAGTGGCTCACTGCAACCTCCACCTCCTGGGTTTAAGCAATTCTCCCGCTTCAGCCTCCTGAGTAGCTGGGACTACAGGGGCTTGCCACCATTCCCCACTAATTTTTGTATTTTTAGCAGAGATGGAGTTTTGCCATGTTGGCCAGGCTGGACTTGAACTCCTGACCTCAGGTGATCTGCCCACCTCGGCCTCCCAAAGTGCTGGAATGAGCCACCATGCCAGGCTGCATCCTCGGCAGATGAAAATGTGATCTTCATGGCAGCCAGCAAAGACCACTCCTGAGGCCCAGATGGTACCGAGGATACCTCAGTGGAGGCTACTGACCCCTCCCACCCATGACTTAGCACCACATTTAATCCCTCGAGAGTGTAGGTGCATCCCAGAAATGGGAAGAGGGGAAATATTGAGTTGCCACCCTACAGGAATTAAGAAATTAAGATAGGAAAGAGAAATTAAGATAGGATATAAAAGCTAAAGAAAGGTGCACACCTGAGTTTATAGACTAGAATTCAAATCCACTACAACTGAGAGAATAATTGGCCTTCAGTGGAATGCAAAGAGGGTGATAAAGACACTAGAACGCAGTGGAAAATATTCCGGCATTGGAGGGAAAGAATCCGCCCGCTCCCTGGAATCGCCCACTTCGAAGTCAGCAGGGTCCTTCAGTATTAAGCAGCATGACCCCTCATTTCATAGTCAAAAAAACCAGATGTCCACAGAGGCTCAATGGCTGGCCTGATATCTCACAGTCAGCTAATGTGGGGAGCAAGAACCCGAGCCTGTGGTTTTCTCTGCTACACTTGGGTGGCTGCTGGGGCTTGCTGCAAACACCCAAATTGCTTCTTAATTGGAGTCTCCTGCTTAATTAGCTGCTTCCTGAGCAGCCCGTGCTCCCTGTCTGGAAATCTCAATCAACACCATCTTCTCTAAATTGCTATGACCTCGCTCTTCTCCTCTCCTCCATGCAGGGATTCACTTCTTGGTTTTGCCCAGTGGGACAGCTGGGGAGGGGATGGGCCAGGCGGACAGCCTCTGCAGAGAGAAAGCAGCTGTTCTTACCACCATGCCCTGCTCCAGGGACTTCAGAGGGCTTCACAACTACCCCAAGAGGGTCAAGACTGGAGAACAAGAAGACTGGGTCCAATCCTGGATTTGCCACTAACTCCCTGTGTGAAACCTCTGTCATTCTAGGGGCTTCAGTGACCATTAAATTATGGTTTCTCCTCTAAATTAGGGTTACTAGGTTTAGCAAGTAAAAATGCAAGATACTCAGTTACGTTTGAATTTCAGTAAGCAACACCTTTTTTTAGTATAAGTGTGTCCCATGCAGTAAGCGTATTTGAGATATACTTATACCAAAATTTTTTTTTTGGTATCTGAAATTCAAATTTAACTAGGCATCTTGTATTTTATCTGACAACCCTACCCCACATGGAAAAATTCTGTTCCTTCTGCTCTGTGGAGCCAACCTGATGAAGCACACACAGCACAGCTTGAGAGTGAGGCAGTCCTGAGTGTGAATCCCAGACCTGCCACCCAGCCTGTGTGATCTTGGGCAAGTCAGTTTGCCTCTCTGAACCTCAGTTGTCCAGAGTAGAAAATGGATGTATTAATCACTGACTGGTCATCTCTCAGGACTAATTAGTTCTCTCTCAAGACTAGTGAAAGAGACCAGAGGCAGTGGCTCACACCTGTAATCCCAACACTTTGGGAGGTAGAAGCAGGAGGATTGCTTGAGCCTAGGAGTCTGAGGCCAGCCTGGACAGCATGAGGATACCCCGTCTCTACCAAAAAATACAAAAATTAACTGGGCATGGTGGCACAGGCCTGTAGTCCCAGCTATACTCAGGAGGCCGAGGTGGAAGGATCCCTTGAGCCCAGGAGGTCAAGGCTGCAGTGAGCTATGATCATGCCATTGCACTCCAGCCTGGGCGACAGAGCGAAACCCTGTCTCAAAAAAAAGATTAGTGAAAGGACATAATTAAAATCCCTTTATAGACTGCAAAGTATGCAATAAACGTGAACATTTATTAAGAACCTACTTATACAACACATTTTACCAAATATTACGGGAAATAGAGATAACAGTGCAATTGGAAAGACATTTGTAAGAAAAGCCCAAGGCTGTCTGTTTTTCATAGAATCCTTCCATAAAGTGAAATCCCATCAAGAATCTGAATTTGGACTGCTATGAACTGATAAGGAATTTGATGTTTCAGGAAAAAAAATATGTGCAGTCTTGGGAAACAGTCATGCCTGGGATTGACGCCAGAAAGAGCTGGCGCGATTCCCTTAGACCGGCTGGACTTTCACGTTCCCACCTGCAAGTATCCCGTTTGAGACGAGACCTGGCTGATGTAGGGAGATCAAAGTCATCAGCTTAGGTGAAATCTTTCTCATCTTGCCTTTGTCCTTGGAGATGTTCTGCAGCCAGGGATGAGCAGACTTCATTTGGTTCCCATCATCCGGAACCCTAGAATGGTGGGGGTTGGTGGAATTGCCAGCCCAGCACCCATCCTCAGGGAACCAGCTGTTCCCCTCAGTCCAGGAGGTTCTCCAGGAATGGGTATTTAATCCACACGTGGCCACCACAGTGAGTCAGAAACAGGCATGTGAGGAAGACAGGGTCCCAGTCTTGTTTGAGCTGGGCCTGAAGCCAGTTCCCTGAGTCAGTAAACTCTCTTTGTACCAGTTTGAGCTGGATTTTCTGTTACTTGCCACTGATGGACACATTGCTTCAATATGCTCCCTGCTTGGCTAGCCCCAAAGAGAAAAAACCGCATGAGTTAAAGTATGCAGGGAAAGCTTCGGAGAGAAAGGCCACCCAGGGGCTCAGCCCAAAATTTTCGAGGGATTCATGCACGATTTTCACACAATCAGCACCTACTGTCTGTGATGACAGGCGGTCTCCACCTATGTTTAGGACCCAAAAGCCACACTTTTTTGGGCAACCTGAGTGGGGCTTTAGTGGATATGCTGTCTCCTGTGTCCTCCCCTCCTCACCAAGCTCACCCCTCATGATATCACTAGGGGCTCATCATAAGTTAGCACCCCCCAACCCAGTTCTCTAGTCCAGAGCATCCCCCACCACTATACACGTCAGCCACACTCTCTAATCCCCAAGAAACTGGTTGTGCTTCCAGCCTCCCCACCTGGCCTCCTCCTATTACCTCTGCCTGACAACCTCTCTGTGCTATTCACCCTCATCTTGAACTTGTTAAATATCTACAGGCACAAAGCTCCTGGTCGCCCCTCAGAACCATGTCCCTGTTTCCCCTCCCCTGATTGGTGCTTATCCCACTCCGACAGCCTCCAAGAGCCCTTGGTCTGAATCTCAAATGGAGAGCATTCTGCCATGTCTTGGGTGGGAGGGCCCCAGCCTGAGTCTAAGCTGAGTTTGCCCCTGGGGATCAGAGCATCTGATGAGCCAACAGGACTGGGAAGAGGTCACTATGTGACCATTCTCAACTCAAAGCTAAATATAGGCTGTCTCTGAGCTTCAGTTTCCACATTTATAAATAGCAGGCAGGAAAGAATACTACCTGCCTTATTATGAGATTAAATGGCATAACACATCCATGACTACTATGTCCCACATTACCAGGTACTTGCAGGAATTATCATATGGTCATTTAACTTGCAGCAAATCAGACTTTGAGAGTGGAGGGAGGTTTTTTTTTTTTTTTTTTTTGAGACAGAGTTTTGCTCTTATCGCAATGGTGCGATCTCGGCTTACAGCAATCTCTGCCTCCCAGGTTCAAGCAATTCTCCTGCCTCAGCCTCCTGTGTAGCTGGGATTACAGGCATGCACCACCATGCCTGACTAATTTTGCAATTTTAGTAGACACGGGGTTTCTCCATGTTGGTCAGGCTGGTCTTGAGCTCCCAAACTCAGGTGATCCGCCTGCCTCAGCCTCCCAAAGTGCTGGGATTATAGCCATGAGTCACCGCGCCTGGCCTTTTTTTTTTTTTCGTTTGAGACAGAGTCTCACTCTGTTGCACACGCTGGAGTGCAGTAGTGGTGTAATCATGGCTCATTGCAGGCTCAATCTCCTGGGCTCAAGTGATCCTCCCACACCAGCCACCCGAGTAGTTAGAACTACAAGTGCTCACCACCATGCCCAGCTAATTTTTTTTAATTTTTCATAGAAACGGGTCTTGCTATGTTATTCAGGCTGTTCTGAAACTCCTGGCCTCAAGCGAGCCTCCCTCCTTGACCTTCCAAACTGCTGGTATTACAGGTGTGAGCCACCGCGCCCAGCTCAGGTACGACTATTATGAGCCCCTTAGCCTTCCCCTTGTTGCCTCCATTCAGACTAGACCTTGGTCTTCACTGTCCCAGGGAAACTAGACTATAGCCAAGTAGAAAAGAAGAAAAAGTTATTTTTAGCTTTTGAATTCCCAAGGACCCTAAATTCTATTAATTCAAGGCCATTTAAGGAATTTTCACAGGCAAATTGACTATAATGTAAATTGGGTTTAGGCTTTAGCACCTAAACTTCACATAAGGCAGAAGTCCCTTTACATCTCCTTGAGCCTCCTCCTCCAAAACACTGGATTCAGGACCTTGGGGGCTCACTCAGTGCAAAGGGGCCAGCCAGTGCAGGTTGCTAAGGCCAGGCGGAGAGGCCCACCCTCAAAGTCTACAGCCTCGCTGCTGTGGCAAGGGGGCGCTGCAGAACATCGGTGCTGGGAAGTCTGGGGGACCTTCCTCCTCTGCTAAGGTGACTCCCTGTGGCGGGAGGCCCGAACAATTCTGGGAAGATAAATGTGCACGTGGTGGTCAAGGCATGGGGAACAAACCTCAATTGTTTACAGTGATGGGTGCTGTGATGATGGGTAATCATTTATTTGGTGTTGCAGGTATACAATTAGAGAGACTTGAGGGTTTGGTTTTAAGTAAAACAAGTGGTATGTTACTTCTTTGTCTAGGTGAACTAAAAAAGTCACTGTAGAGCAAATTGTGATTTTGAGAAGAGTCATTAACTGGCTCCTCCAAGGTAAATACAAAGCAAGTGTGGAGGGGCACCCATGGCTGTGGGAAAAGGAGATTGTAATGGGACCTGCTAGCTACTCAGAGCCAGTGGCTGGGGAAAAGTTGGCAGTTTTGCACTGAGGTCAAATTACCTCTTGGACATAAAGTAATCAAGATCTCAGCCCATTCTCCTTTGAGATTCCACTACAGTAAGCCTGTCTGACCGATTGGGATGTTTGCGAGAATGGACTTCTAGAGCTACCAAGAGAGAAATCACCTTGGGACGTAGAGGCTCATGCTCAATGCCAGCTCTATGTATGTGGAAAGGGGAGCTGTGCACTGTGCCCAAACTAGTAACCCTGACGTGGTATGCACCATCTGGGGGCAATGGCCGAGCATGAGATTATAAACCAAAGCCAGAAGCAGTGTGGGCAACACCATGGCCAGCCTAAGGGTCCAGACCAGTGAGAGCATTAGCACAGCCCCAGCTTACATGGGACTGGACATAAGTCATTGCAGCCAAAACTGCGCCCTGCTGGAGGCTTGGTCCAGTTCCTTCATTAAGAGCTCCTCTGGCCAAATCCCCCTGCAACCTTTGCTGCTGCCATAATGCCGAAACGAAAGAAGCAGAATCAGCAGCAGCCCCCGACACAGCAGCAGCCCCCACTGCCCAAGTAGGAAGAGACTGGAGATGAGGAGGATGGGAGTCCTATCGGACCACCCCGCCTTCTGAGCCTCCCGCCATGGTCAGTCGAAAACCTGATGACCCTAAGTCAGCTCCTCACAGAGGTCCTCCAGGAGCAAAGGGACCGCTGATTCCACCACTGCTGAGCCTCCCACCTCCCCCTCAGGGTAGAGGCCCAGGGCCAGGAGGCCTTGGCCCCAGGCCTAGCCAATATGGTTGTGGTTGGTGGGGAGTCAATGCTGAACCTCCTTTTCCAGGGCCAGGCCATAGGGGTCCCGCCAGGTGAAGCCTTCACAAAGAACAGAGAAACCCTCCAAGCCTCCAAGTGTCTTATCAAGAATACCTGCCCACTAGGATGACCCCTAGGTTATGGAAGACAAATCCCACCACCCAGTCTGTGGACATTTTGCCAAAAGGGGCCACTGTCCATATGAGGACCTCTGTGCCTTCTACCACCCAGGTGTCAATAGCCCTCCACTGTGAGACTGTGTCCTCCCATCCAGGGTGGAAGGAGCCGTCTGTGACCAGCGGCCATGTATTTCCCTGCGGCCCTGTGATGGCTACTGTGAGGCTCTTCCAGCACGCCCAGCCAGTGACACACCCACCCTATCCACTGCTTCCCCTGTGTGGGGTCCAGCGTTGTGTTGCATCACTGGGGCAAGGTGTGCGCACTTTCTTCTGACGCAGCCTCTAGAGACTTCCCTTTGGGACCAATCCTTGCTCCCTTCAGCTGCCTCCTGGATCTTCCCTTCATCAAATGACTGCTGAACAGGAAACTTCTTTGGGACTGTTTCTGTCCACATGTTCCCAGTATTGCCCTCCATTCCCGAGAGCCCTGGAGCAGCTTCCTACCCTTCCCTTCTTCTAGCTGCTTGTTTTAAGTCCTATTCATGTGACACCACTTACCCCCAGTGTTATCAGCTGCTCATGGAACTCAGCCAGGTTGTTTAACCTGGGGTCAAGTTTGAGTGACTGATACAGAGTTACTTCCTAAAAGGCCACTCTCCCTGCTTTTGGATTTCATAGTTTCTCTGTCAGTAGCACGATCCCCACTGCTACAGCCTGTGATCACTGTGCTTTGTGAAACTCTGCATCTCCTTACAGCCTTTCTCAGTGTCTGTGGCACATCTGTGATTTCCCAACACTAGAGTAAGTTTTTCTGCCACAATGAGTAAGGCTGTTGGTGCCCTCTAGACTTTCCACCTCGCCACATTGGGGAATTGTGACCTCTCCAATGGACTGCCTCCCTGGTCCTCCCCATTCTTCCCTTTCTTCTCTTGGTGTTGGTCATTCTGGGTCTGATACAGGCCCATGAGATGTCTTGTAAAGCCTCAGATGGATTTACCCTACCTAGATCCTTTCCAGCCCATTTTAGTTAGACTATGTCATTGGGAGGCCACCAGTCCCTTCATTTGAATTCTGTGAATCTCCACCTTGCTTATATTTGGGTGGAACCTGGAAAGTACTGTTGCCCTCTTCCAACCCTCTTCCCCTACATCCCTGGCACTGATTGTTTTCTGTGAAAATGGCAGAGAACAGGTTCAGTTTCGAACTGGCTCTGAGGAAATGGGTCAGGAGTTGAATGGGCAAGAGGGAGGGATGAGAGCTGTTGGAGAACTAAGAATGAGTTTTTTTTGTTTTGTTTTGTTTTTGCTTTTGTTTTATATTAATAATAAATGCAGTGGAAACAAACGAACAAACAAACAAAAAAAGAGTTCTGGCTCCGAGCACAGTGGCTCCCTCCTATAATCCCAGCGCTTTGGGAAGCTGAGGCAGGAGGATTGCCTGAAGCCAGGAATTTAAGACTAGCCTGGGCAAACATAGCAAGACCCCTTTTCTACAATAAAACAAAACAAGAAAAAGTTATCTGGGCATGATGGTGCACACCTGTACTCCCAGCTACTCAGGAGGCTGAGGTGGGAGGATCATTTGAGCCCGGGAGTTCCACACTGCACTTCAGCCTGGGTGACCGAGCGAGACCGTGTCTCTAGTAAAAACTTTTAAGAAATGAAAAAGAGTTCCTTTGAATTGCTGGACTGAATGATTCCCCTAAGCTGTCCCAAAACTTGGGAAGAGAAACAACACTTGTCTAGTATGTGCAGCCTCAGGCCTGTTGTAATTTGCAAACTTGGAGGTGAGCTCGACTATCCCCCCAAGCTGCTAAATAAAACACAAGCAAGTTTCCCTTCATTTTGTCTTTCCTGTCCTTTCAGTGAAGGCCCCATCCTTTAGACACAGCACGTACCTGGGGTTTCTCTTTTCCTTTTCATGTTTGCTCCCAAGCCTGTGGCTGTGACTGCAAAGCCATGGGCCTGATTATTGGGATAAGGTTTTTTTGTTTTGTTTGTTTGTTTGTTTTTTTGAGACGGAGTCTAGCTCTGTCGCCCAGGCTGGAGTGCAGTGGCCGGATCTCGGCTCACTGCAAGCTCTGCCTCCTGGGTTTACGCCATTCTCCTGCCTCAGCCTCCCGAGTAGCTAGGACTACAGGCACCCGCCACCTCGCCCGGCTAGTTTTCTTTTTTTGTATTTTTTAGTAGAGACGGGGTTTCACTGTGTTAGCCAGGATGGTCTCGATCTCCTGACCTCGTGATCCACCTGTCTTGGCCTCCCAAAGTGCTGGGATTACAGGCTTGAGCCACCGCGCCCGGCCCGTGATAAGGTTTAATTGTCTCCCACGTAAAATGAAAAGAGTAGACTTGGCCAGGTACACATCTTAGATAATTAATTCCAATTTTTTTTCCAGCCTCAACGTCTAGACAGGAGCATGAAGTTCATCCTCAATATAAAAGGTGATGCCAGGTGTGATGGCACTTGCCATAATCCCAGCTACTCAGGAGGCCAAGGTAGGAGGATCGCTTGAGCCCAGGAGGTCAAGACTACTGCGAGCCATGATCGCGCTACTGCACTTTAGCCTGGGTGACAGAAGGAGGCCCTGTCTCTAATACATAAGTAAATGAAAATAAAGTTGAGGTCACTGATACTCGAAGAGGTCAATGCAAACTGGGAATGTCCCACAGTTTAGGATCCAGGTGTGGTGGATCACTTGCAAAAATGGTCCCAATCTTCCACCAGTTATATCCATGCCTGTTTTTAAATTTTCTTTTCATTTTGGTAAAATACCCATAACATTAGTTTACCATCTTAAGCATTTTAAAATTAATCTTGTCTAATTGAACTGAAACTTTGTACCCTTTGACCAACACATCCCATTTTCCCCTCTGAGGCATTTTTGTGTCAACTTCAGTGGCGTGAAGTACATTCACATTGCTGTGCAATCATCACCACTATCCATCTCAGAACGTTTTTATCTTCCCAAACTGAAACTGTTCCCACGAAAACACTGACTCCCATCCCCACTCCTCCAGCCCCTGGAACCTACCATTCCACTTTACGTCTCTGAGTTTCACTATTCTAGGGACCTCAGAAAAGTGGAATCGGCCGGGCGCAGTGGTTCACACCTGTAATCCCAGCACTTTGGGAGGCCAAGGTGGGTGGATCTCAAGGTCAGGAGTTCAAGACCAGCCTGGCCAATACGGTGAAACCCCATCTCCACTGAAAATACAAAAATTAGCCGGGCGTGGTGGTGGGCGCCTGTAATCCCAGCTACTTGAGAGGCTGAGGCAGGAGAATCACTTGAACCCGGGAGGTGGAGGAGGCAGTGAGCTGAGGCACTGCACTCCAGCCTGGGCAATGGAGTGAGATTCCATCTCAAAAAAAAAAAGTGGAATCATACAGTATTTGTCTTTTTAAGACTGGTTTATTTCACTGACCATGTATTTAAGTTTCCTCCATGTGGTAGCATGGGTCAGAATTTCCTTTCTAAGGCTGAATAACATTCCAGTGTATTTATACACCACATTTAGTTTATCCATTCATCTGTCAATAGACACAGCAGACACCTCTTGGCTGTCATGAATAATGCTGCTATAAACATGGGGGTTCCAATATCTGAGGCCTTGCTTTTCATTCTTTTAAGTATATACCCAGAAGTTGAAGTGCTTAATTGCGTGGTAATTTTTTTTTTTTTTTTTCCCAAGACCAAATTTCACTCTTGTCACCTAGGCTAGGGTGTAGTGGCACGATCTCGGCTCACTGCAACCTCCGCCTCCTGGATTCAAGTGATTCTCCTGCCTCAGTCTCCTGAGTAGCTGAGATTACAGATGCCACCACCACGCTCAGCTAATTTTGTATTTTTAGTAGAGACGAGGTTTCACCACATTGGTGAGGCTGGTCTCGAACTCCTGACCTCAGAAGATCCACCCACCTCAGCCTCCCAAAGTGCTGGGATTGCAGGTGTGAGCCACCGCGCCCGGCCAGTAATTCTAGTTTCTTTGAGGAACCGCTATACTGTTTCCAGAGCACTGCACCATTTACATTCACACCAATAGTGTGCAAATGTTCCAATTTCTCCACATCTTCGCCAACAGACTTGTTGGGTCCTGTGTTTTTGATAATATCCGTGCTGGTGAGTGTGAGATGGTATCTCATTGTGGTTTTAATTTGCCTTTGCCTAATATCCATGCCTTTCCCGGTGTGACATGGCAGCTCCTCCTGTCAAGCAGTGACATCTGTGGTGGCTTCATGCCTTGCTTTGGTCTTTAGAAAGTGATAGAGTAAGGTTGTACTGTGAAAGGAAAATAAATCTCCAGAAAATCACTAAGCCAGAGGGAAAAGTCAAGCTGGGAACTGCGTAGGGCAAACCTGCCTCCCATTCTATTCCTAAATAACACAGTTACAGATGTTTTATTTATTTTATTTTATTTATCTATTTATTTATTTTGAGACAGAGTCTCGCTCTGTCACCCAGGCTGGAGTGCAGTGGCATGATCTCGGCTCACTGCAACCTCTGCCTCCTGGGTTCAAGCAATTCTTCTGCCTCAGCCTCCTGAGTAGCTGGGATTACAGGTGCCCGCCACCACACCCAGCTAATTTTTGTATTTTTAGTAAAGACAGGGTTTCACCATGTTGGTGAGGCTGGTCTCAAACTCTTGACCCCAAGTGATCCACCTGCCTCAGCCTCCCAAAGTGGTGGGATTACAGGCATGAGCTACTGCACCCGGTCAAGATTTTAAAAAGCTACATACCGCCCTTACAATTTACCCACAAGGGAATTCCTTGAGGACGAAGAACAGGCAATACTCAAAGTCATCCCTTTGCTCATGTGAGACAAATGCATATCTGATTGCTTCCTCTGCCCTGTTGGTTCACTAAACCAGACTGAGGCACGTGACTATTCCTGTAAATTGTGCATTCAGCGAAAAGCTAATCAGAAACTCGAAAGAATGCAACTGTTTGTCTCTTATCTCTCTATAACCTGGAAGCCTCTTCCCTGCTTCAAGTTGTCTCGCCTTTCTGGGCCAAACCAATGTATATCTTACATATATTGATTGATGTCTCATGTCTCCCTAAACTGTATGAAACCGAGCTGTGTCCTGGCTACCTTAGGCACATGTTGTCAGGACCTCCTGAGGCTGTGTCCCAGGTATGTCCTTAACCTTGGCAAAATAAGCTTTCTAAATTGATTGAGACCTGTCACAGACACTTTGGATTACAGTACCCATTACAAACCTCGGCTTTGGGAGGCCCTGCGTGCTTCTACTCTCATGGGAAATAGAGTGCCATACACTACCCTAGGATCAAGCCCAGGCTATCCTGCTGGAGGGAGGGAGACACGGCACCACCCTAGGCATCAGCTAGCCAACTGGCAGAGGTGTGTGAGGCTGTGCTAGACCTGCCAGTCCAGCTGAGCTTCTGGATGACTGCAGTAGGGAGCCCAGCCAGGGTCAGCCAAACCTGGCCCAGAGCAGAACCACTCAGCGGATCCATAGAGTCCTAAACAATAATAAGTCACTGTTTTCTTAAAGCAACAAAGTTTGTGGTGGCTTGTTATGCAACAATTGTTAAACGACACATCAGCTCCTGCTCCAGGGTTTTTTCCACATCCCATGGACAGACTCCTGAACTGAGACAAAGCAGGCAAAGCTCTCACTAACTCCTGGAAGATGTCAGAGCAACCCCTGAAGTGGTGTGTGGGACACAGGTGGAATGACTCTCTCAGAATCTAATTTTTTTTTTTTTTTTTTTTTTTTTGAGACAGAGTCTCACACCGTCTCCCAGGCTGGAGTGCAGTGGCGCGATCTCGGCTCACTGCAAGCTCCGCCTTCCAGGTTCACGCCATTCTCCTGCCTCAGCCTCCCGAGTAGCTGGGACTACAGGCACCCACCACCACACCCAGCTAATTCTTTTGTATTTAGTAGAGACGGAGCTTCACCGTGTTAGGCAGGGTGGTCTCGATCTCCTGACCTTGTGATCTGCCCTCCTCTGCCTCCCAAAGTGCTGGGATTCTAGGCATGAGCCACCGCGCCCGGCCTGAATCTAATCTTAAATACTGCTCTTCATGGGACACTGTTAGTACAATCCTCCTGTAGGCCTGTAGACCCTCTGACCCCCATCACACCCCAACCTCCTCTTCTTCCCTAGGAGGCAGGTGGAAATTAACCAAGGTGAGTAAAGTCCATGCAGCTCACATGTGCCCCTTTCCAGAAGATGAATGCAAGTGAGGAAGGACAAAAGGCTGCCACGTTCCTCTCAGAGGCTTCTGCTTTCCATTTTTGAGACTCTCCACACAGGGATCTGGGAATCTTTACTTTCTTTTTTGTTGTTGTTGAGACAGAATCTCACTCTGTCACCCAGGCTGGAGTGCAGTGGCACGATCTCAGCTCACTGCAACCTCTGCCGCCAGGGTCAAGCGATTCTCCTGCCTCAGCCTCCTGAGTAAGTGGGATTACAGGTGTCTGCTACCGCACCCAGCTAATTTTTAGAGTTTTAGTAGAGATGGGGGTTTCACCATATTGGCCAGGCTGGTCTTGAACTCCTGACCTGGAGATCCAACCGCCTCAGCCTCCCAAAGTGCTGGGATTACAGGCGTGAGCCACCATGCCCGGCCGAAATCTTGACTTTCAATATGCTCCCCAGGTGGATCCAAGGTGCAGTCAGGTCTGGGCACTGTGGCAGAAGGCCATGGGGAGTTGTGAAAAGTTCAAGCAGGTGAGGTGCCTGGTCAGACTGTCACAAAACTCAAGCCTGTCTGCTTGCCGAATGGAAGCCAGATACGAGAAGCAAGATGTGGTGAAAGGAAAACAGTTTTAATAATCAAATGCTAGAATCTGGGAAATGGCCAGGCTCATACCTGCAAAAGACCATTTAATATTTTGGGTTTGGTACAGTATTTAAGAAGGGAAACTTGATATGAGAAGCATGCAGGAGTGTGCAGGATATACGGTCTGTGTGTCTCATTCTGGTGGCTATCTTGAGTTATTGTCCACCTGGAGCACAGGCTGGGGCCATCTCAACACTGGCCAGGTTGTAGATTAACTGCCTTGAGGCCATCTCTAGATGGAAAGGATTCTGCAACTGTTTCTTCACCCCTGGTTCATTTCAAGATTAGCCCCTGGAATTTCTCTTTTCTTTTTTTTTTTTTTTTTTTTTTTAGATGGAGTCTTGCTCTGTCGCTCAGGCTGGAGTCAACAGCACATTCTCAGCTCACTACAACCTCTGCCTCCTGGGTTCAAGCAATTCTCCTGCCTCAGCTTCCCAAGTAGCTGGGACTACAGGCACGCGCCACCATGCCCAGTCAATGTTTGTATTTTTTGTAGAGACAGGGTTTCACCATATTGGTCAGGCTGGTCTCAAACTCCTGATCTTGTGATCCACCTGCCTTGACCTCCCAAAGTGCTGGGATTACAGGCATGAGCCATTGCACCTGGCCTATTCTCTGGAATTTCTAAGCAAGCCCATAATTAGATAAACTAGCCCAGTGCAGTGCAGGGAGTGTCTAGTGGGAAGGGAGAGAAACAAAGTTTGAATGTTTCAAGGTTAAGACTGGAGAAAGGGAGAACAAAGGTTTTAAAATGCATTTTGAAGCTAAGCTGATTGGTTATGAGACCATGTTGTAGGGTGACCCCTGCCCCTGCCCCCAGTGGTCCTTAGCTCACTCTCATAACAGAGTTTCTCCCATACCCACTCCCATCCTCCCAGGTGGAGTTAAGGCCTTGCCCCATCCATCCCCAGGGACTAGGCATACCCTGTGGTCATCACCACCCCACACACTGTCTCCTCCTCTGGCCTGTGGGGTCTATGAAGGCTCCCAGCAGTCAGCCCAGGGCCCAGAACAGGTAGCACTGGGATCAGGAGCACAAACCCCTGAAGGCGAATAAGTCCCTTATTCTTCTTCATCCTGCAAACATTGGGCAAGTGTAGCTCAGGTATTTTGCATTTGTGTTTTATCATCTAAACAATCAGAATAGTAATAGTACCCAATTAAGGAGGTGTTGGGAGGATTCAATGATAGCCACACACAGGATGAGTCAGTAAATTGGGACATAATGGGTGTGTCCATGTCCAAATGTGTTTAGTTGATTATCACAATTTTCAAATCCAAAAGAATTATATTTTAGTGAAGGTATAATACGCAGGTCTTAAGTATATACCTATGTGCTCAATCTCCAAATCAAGATATAGAACCTTTCCTTCGCTGCAGAAATTGTCTCTTTCCAATGAATTTCCGTCCCCACTAGAGGCCACCACTGCTCTTATTTCTAATGTGATCGGCTAGTTTTGCCTGTTATTGAACTTAAAATAATGGACTCTTAGAGTCTGCATTCTTTCTGCATCTGGCTTTTTTCATTCAACAGTGGCTAGGGATGGTGGTGTGAACCTGTAATCCCAGTGCTTTGGGAGGCCGAGGCTCCTGGGACCATCGCTTAAGCCCAGGAGTCTGAGGCCGCAGTGAGCTATAATTTCACCACTGCACACTCCAGCCTGGGCGACAGAGCAAGACCGCCTCTAAAAAACAAAACAACCATTACGCCTACAGGATTTGTTCATGCCTTCAAGTTTATTAGTAACTACCGATACTCCATAATCCTTTTTATTGCTGACTGACCAGTATTCATTTTATGAATATACCACAACTTATCCATTCTCCTGGTTTTTTTTGTTGTTGTTTGAGACAGGATCTTGCTCTGTTACCCACGCTGGAGTGCAGTGGTGCAATCTCGGCTCACTGCAACCTCCGCCTTCCGGGTTCAAGCAATTGTCCTGCCTCAGTCTCCCAAGTAGCTGGAACTACAGGCGTACGCCACCACACCCGGCTAATTTTTGTATCTTTAGTAGAGACGGGGGTTTCGACATGTTGGCCAGTCGGGTCTTGAACTCCCGACCTTGTGATCCGCCCGCCTCGGCCTCCCAAAGTGCTGGGATTACAGGCGTGAGCCTCCAGGCCCGGCCGCATTCTCCTGTTGACGGAGATTTGGGTTACTTCCAGTTAGGCTATTATGAAACTGCCCTAATGAGGCAGGGCAGGTTCTTCGCTTGCCTAGGAAGACCTGAAGAGCCAGCCGGAGGTAGAAGAGAACAGCTTTGCTGAGGCGGCGGCGGCACTGTTACACCTCCAGTGACGACTGCTCTGGCACAGCAAAACTACCCCCACATTAACTGTGCAGAGCGTAGCACCGTAGGGACAGTTTTGTAGGCGTCTTTAGGGCCACTTTAAAATACATGCTAATTAAGAGGCGGGTCATTCAGAATTAGCTAGAAAGTAGGCGGGAACTTCCGGTGTTGCCGCAGCAAGGGGCAGTAACTTCCGGGTGTTGCCACGGCAATGGTAAACTGTCATGGCGGTGGTGGGCGTGTCTTATGGAGAGGGACTTTAAGCGCCACTCGCCAGTTTCCGCCAGTTTTCAATCTAATCTTGAGTCCCGTCCCGGCTGCCTGCTACCTTACAGTGAACATTTGTTTGTGCTCAATATTTTTTGGTAACGTATCATTTTACGTGGGTAAGTAGCTAGAGTTGCTTAAGTCATAGAATTTCTTTAACTTTTTAGGAAACTGCCAAACAGTTATCCAAAGCAGTTGTACAGATTCAAACTCACGCCTGCTGGCCGGGAGCAGTGACTCACGCCTGTAATCCCAGCACTTTGGGAAGCCGAGGTGGGAGGATCACTTAAGATCAGGACTTCCAGATCAAACTCACGCCTGCAGTGTATGGGAATTCCAGTTGTTCCACAACCTTGGCAGCATTTGATGCCACTCTTCATTTGAGATGGTGCTGATAGGTAGGAAATGGTGTCTCATGGTGGTATTACTTTGCATTTCTCTGATGACTAATGATTGAATTTCATGTACTTAATGGCCATTCGGAGATCTTTTATGAAGTGTCTGTTCATTTTTAACCACTTTTTTTTTTTTTTTTTTTTTTTTTTTTTTGAGACAGGGTCTTGCCCTGTCACCTAGGCTGGAGTGCAGTGGACTGATCATGGCTCACTGAAGCCCCAACCTCCCTGGCTCAAGCAGTCCTCCCACCTCAGCCTCCCAAGTAGCTGGGACCACAGGCCCACACCTCCACTGCCCAGCTAATTATTTTAATTTTAGGTTTTTTTAATTTTAAAAAATTTTTTAGATAGAATTCCGCTCTTATTGCTCAGGCTGGAGTGCAATGGCGCGATCTTGGCTCACTGCAACCTCCACCTCCCGGGTTCAAGCAATTCCCCTGCCTCAGCCTCCCAAGTAGGTGGGATTACCCTGTGCCACCACGCTTGGCTAATTTTGTATTTTTTCAGTAGAGATGGGGTTTCACCATGTTAGCCAGGCTGGTCTCAAATTCCTGACCTCAAGTGATCTACCCGCCTCAGCCTCACAAAGTGCTGGGATTACAGGTGTAAGCCACCTCACCCAACCAATTTTTTTTTTATATTTTTTGTAGAGATGGGGTCTCCCCATGTTGCCCAGACTGGTCTTGAACTCCTGGGCTCAAGCAATCCTCCTGCTTCCACCTCCCAAAGTGTTAGGATTTCAGGCATAAGCCACTGTGCCCTGCGTTTTTCCATTTTAGCCATCTTAATTGCTACGTAGTAGTAGCACATAGTGAGTTTAATTTGCATTTCTTTTCTGTTCTTTTTCTTTTTCTTTTTTTTTTTTTTGTGAGATAGAGATCCACTCTTGTTGCCCAGGCTGGAGTGCAGTGGTGCAATCTCGGCTCACAGCAATCTCTGCCTCCTGGGTTCAAGTGATTCTCCTGCCTCAGCCTCCCAAGTAGCTGGATTACAGGCATGTGCCACCATGCCCAGCTAATTTTGTATTTTTGGTAGAGACAGTTTCACCATATTGGTCAGGCTGGTCTCGAACTCCTGACCTCAGGTGATCCGCCTGCTTTGGCCTCCCAAAGTGCTGGGATTACAGGTGTGAGCCCCCATGCCTGGTGTAATTTGCATTTCTATGATGACTGATGGTGTTGAGTATCTTTTCATGTCACCCATGTGATTCTTTCTTTCTTTTTTTTTTTTTTTTTGAGAGGGAGTCTCTCTGTCCCCCAGGCTGGAATGCAGTGGCGTGATCTCGGTTCACTGCAAGCTCCGCCTTCCGGGCCCGGGTTCACGCCATTCTCCTGCCTCAGCCTCCTCCTAAGTAGCTGGGACTACAGGCGCCCACCACTCCTGGCTAATTTTTTAATTTTATTTATCTTTTTATTTTTAGTAGAGACAGGGTTTCACCATGTTAGCCAGGATATGACCCATGTAATTTTCATAGTGAATATCTGCTCAAATCTGTTGTGCATTTTTCATTTTTCACTTTTTTATTTTATTTTTTAGAGACAGAGTCTCTCTCTGTCACCCAGTCTAGAGTGCAGTGGTGTGATCGTGGCTTACTATAACCTCAACCTCCTGGGCTCAGGTGATCCTCCCGCCTCAGCCTCAGAAGTAGCTAGGAATACAGACATGCACCATTATGCCCAGACTGGCCTCCAAGTCCTAGGCTCAAGCAGTCCTCTTGCCTTGGCCTCCGAAAGTACTGGGATTACAGCATTAGGCATTCACCTGGTGTGTTGTGCATTTTTAAATTCGATTTTTTAAAATTGAGGTTTGAGAGCTCTTTATATATTCTGGATGTAAGTCCTTTATCAGGTGTATTATTTGCGAGTATTTTCTCCAGTCTGTTTGTCTTTTTATTCTCTTATCAGTGTTTTCAAAAGAGCAGAAATGTTAAATATTGGTAAATTTCATTTTATCCGATTTTTCTTGCATGGTTTTGTGACTTAGAAGAAGGCCAGGCACGGTGGTTCAGGCCTGTAATCCCAGCACTTTGGGAGGCGGAGGCAGGAGGACCACCCTGAGGTCAGGGGTTTGAGTCTAGCCTGGCCAACATGGCAGAAACCCCATCCCTACTAAAACTACAAAAATTAGCCGGGCATAGTGGTGTGCACCTGTAATCGCAGCTACTCAGGAGGCTGCAGCAGGAGAATTGCTTGAACCAGAGAGGTGGAGGTTGCAGTGAGCCAAGATCGTGCCACTGCACTCCAGCCTGGGCGACAGAGTGAGACTCCATCTCTAAATAAATAAATAAATAAATAAAATAAAATTTAAAAAAAGAAGAAATCTCTGCCTACTGCAAGCTCACAAAGATATTTTCCTTGCTTTCTTACGGAAGATTCATGGTCTCAGCTATGCTGTATCTCAAATTATTATTATTTTTTTTTGAGACGGAGTCTCGCTCTGTCCCCCTGGCTGGAGTGCAGTGGCGCGATCTCGGCTCACTGCAAGCTCCGTCTCCCGGGATCATGCCATTCTCCTGCCTCAGCCTCCTGAGTAGCTGGGACTACAGGCGCCCGCCACTGCGCCTGGCTAATTTTTTTATTTTTATTTTTATTTTTAGTAGAGACGGGATTTCACCATGGTCTCGATCTCCTGACCTTGTGATCCGCCCGCCTCGGCCTCCCAAAGTGCTGGGATTACAGGCGTGAGCCACCGTGCCCGGCCAAATTATTTTTTATGTGTGGATTTGGTTATCCAGTTGTTGTAGGACCACTCATTGAAAAGCCTTTATTTCCCAATTGAATCATCTTGTCATCCTTATCAAAAATCAGTTGACTGTATGTAAGGGTCTATTGTCTGACTCTAATTTGTTCTGTAGATCTATTTGTCTGTTTTGCTCTTGTTGCCCAGGCTGTAGTGCAATGGTGGGATCTCAGTTCACTGAAACCTCTGCCTCCCAAGTTCAAGCGATTCTTATGCCTCAGCCTCCCAATCAGCTGGGATTACAGGCACCCCCCATTACTCCCAGCTAATATTCCTGTATTTGGTAGAGACAGGGTTTCACCATGTTGGCCAGGCTGGTCTCGAACTCTTGACCTCAGGAAAGTAAGTCCTCCAAATTTATTGTATTGTTCTGGCTATTCTAGACTCTGCATTTTCAAATAAGTTTTAGGGCCAGGCACAGTGATTTATGCCAGTAATTCCAGCACTTTGGGAGGCCAAGGCAAGGGGATTTCTTGAGCCCAGGAGTTGAGACCAGCCTGGGCAACATGGTGGAACCTTGTTTCTACCAAAAATAGAAGAAAATTAGCCAGGCAGTAGTGGTGTACATCTGTAGTCCCAGCTACTTGGGAGGCTGAGATGAGAGGATCATTTGAACCGAGAAGGTCAAGGCTGCAGTGAGCCATGATCATACCACTGCACTCCAGCCTCAGCAACAGTGAGACCTTGTCTCCAACAAATAAATAAAAATTTAGGATCAGCTTGCCAATTTCTGCTAAATAGCCTGTAGGGGTTTTAAATTGAATTTCTGTTGAAACTGTAGGTGAATTTGGGGAAAATGAACATCTTAAAAATATTTAGTGCAGGCCAGGTGTGGTGGCTCACGCCTGTAATCCTAGCACTTTGGGAAGCTGAGGTAGGTGGATCATCTGAGGTCAGAAGTTCGAGACTAGCCTGACCAACATGGAGAAACCCTGTCTCTGCTAAAAAAAAAAATACAAAATTATCCGGGTGTGGTGGTGCATGCCTGTAATTCCAGCTATCCGGGAGGCTGAGGCAGAAGAATCGCTTGAACCTGGGAGGTGGAGATTGTGGTGAGCTGAGATCACGCCACTGCACTCCAGCCTGGGCAACAAGAGTGAAACTCTGTCTCAAAAAAAAAAAAAAATTTAGTCCTCCCATTCATGAACATAGTATATCTCCACATTTATTTAAATATTCTTTAATTTCTGTCAGCATCGTTTTATAGTTTTCAGTATAGAAATTATGCACTTATTTATTAAAAGCTGATTTTTTTTTTTTTTTTTTTTTTTTTTTTTTTTTGAGACGGAGTCTCGCTCTGTCGCCCGGGCTGGAGTGCAGTGGCCGGATCTCAGCTCACTGCAAGCTCCGCCTCCCGGGTTCACGCCATTCTCCGGCCTCAGCCTCCCGAGTAGCTGGGACTACAGACGCCCGCCACCTCGCCCGGCTAGTTTTTTGTATTTCTTAATAGAGACGGGGTTTCACCATGTTAGCCAGGATGGTCTCGATCTCCTGACCTCGTGATCCGCCCGTCTCGGCCTCCCAAAGTGCTGGGATTACAGGCTTGAGCCACCGCGCCCGGCCAAAAGCTGATTATTTTTATGCCATTACAAATGGTGTCTTATATTTTTCCAGTTGCATGTTGCTAGTATATATAAATATGATTTTTTGTCATATCGATCTTGTAGCCTGCAGCCTTGCTAAGTTCGCTTACTAATTCTTGTATGTTTGTCTTTTTTTGAAATAAAATTCTATCTTTATTTTGAAATAAAATGAAATTTTGAAATAAAATAATATCATCTTGCCTGCAGATAGAAACATTTTTATAGCTTCCTTTCCAATCTGTGTTTTTTTTTCTTACTTTGTAGCATTGGCTGAAACTTTCAGTACAATGTTGAACAGTAGTAGTAAGATTAGATTTCCTTGCTTTATTGCTGATGCAAGGGAAAGATTTCAATGTTTCACTAGTAGGCATGTAGTTAATTATATATATCTCATGGATGCACTTTATTAGATTGTGGAGGTTCTCATTTCCTTGAAAGTTGTTAGTATGCATGGGTGTTCATGGCCTCAAATGTTTTGTCTGTCTCAATGAGATGGTCATATAGTTTCTCCTTTTATCTAGTTAATGTGATGATATATATTGATTGAGTTTTTCTTTGTTTGTTTTCTGTTTTTGTTTTTGTTTTTTTGAGATGGAGTCTTGCTCTATCACCCAGGCTGAAGGGCAGTGGCTCAATCTTGGCTCACTGCAACCTCGACCTCCTGGGTTCAAGTGATTCTCCTGTCTCAGCTTTCCAAGTAGCTGGGACTACAGGGGCATGCCACCTCACCCGGCTAATTTTTGTATTTTTAGTAGAGACAGTGTTTCACTATATTGGTCAGGCTGGTCTTAAACTCTTGACCTCAGGTGAGCCACCCGCCTCAGCCTTCCAAAATGCTGAGATTACAGGCATGAGCCACTATGCCGAGCTATATTGATTATGTTTTAAATGGTAAACCATTTTTGCATTCCTGGGATAAGCCCTACTTGGTCATAATATATTCTTTTTTTTTTTGAGATGGACTCTCACTCTGTCACTCAGGCTGGAGTTCAGTAGCGCGATCTCAGCTCACTGCAACGTCTGACTCTCAGTTTCAAGCAATTCTCGTGCCTCAGCCTCCCGAGTAGCTAGGATTACAGGTGCCCACCATCATGCTCGGCTAATTTTTGTATTTTTAGTAGAGACAGGGTTCACCATGTTGGCCAGGCTGGTCTCGAACTCCTGACCTCAAGTGATCCGCCCACCTTGGCCTCCCAAAGTGCTGGGATTACAGGCGTGAGCCACCGCACCAGGCCCATGGTGTATTGTATTCTTATATTACTGGATTCTGTCTCCTGATATTTTGTTAAACATTGTTGTGTTCAAGAGGGATATTGATTTGTATTTTTCCATTCTCGTAATGTCTTTGTCAACATTTGGTATCAGGGTTCTGCTGGCCCATTAAAAAGTAGAGAAAGCCAGGCATGGTGGCATATGCCTGTAGTCTCATCTACTAGGGAGGCTGAGGCAAGAGGGTTGCTTGAGCCCAGGAGTTAGAGGCCAGGCTGGGCAACATAGTGAGACCCTGTCTCTTAAAAAAAAAAAAAAAAGAATAGAGGAACATGTTCACCTTCTCTATGCTCTGAAAAGGATTATGTAAATTTGTATTATTTCTTCCATAAATGTGTGATAGAACTCCCCAGAGATGTTATCTTGACCTGGAGTTTTCTTTGTGGCAAAACATTTGATTATAAATTTAATTTATTTTTTACAGATAAAGAACTATTGATATTTTGGCTGGGCGCGGTGGCTCAAGCCTGTAATCCCAGCACTTTGGGAGGCCGAGACGGGCGGATCACGAGGTCAGCAGATCGAGACCATCCTGGCTAACCCGGTGAAACCCCGTCTCTACTAAAAAATACAAAAAACTAGCCAGGCAAGGTGGCGGGCGCCTGTAGTCCCAGCTACTCGGGAGGCTGAGGCAGGAGAATGGCGTAAACCCGGGAGGCAGAGCTTGCAGTAAGCTGAGATCCGGTCACTGCACTCCAGCCTGGGCGACAGAGCGAGACTCCGTCTCAAAAAAAAAA